>NC_134889.1:29622064-29629564 GCF_041734735.1 Babylonia areolata
TCCCTCTCGTCTCCCTCTCTCTCTCTCTCTCTCTCTCTCTCTCATTTTACCTAGTATAGTAAGCGCATATGAAAATCAACAACAACACATCCGTCGAGACATTTGATCTAATACATCAGATCCAGTGTCAAGACTCACTGCCCTGCGATACAGTCTTTTACCAGTCTCGATTTTGTGTTCTTGGGTTTATAGAGTTTGTTTCTGACTATCTGTATTACTATTCTCTGTTGCTTTTTTTTCTATATAATTAGTCCAGATAGTTGTGGGGATAACAGTTGCTTCCTCTGCTGTACTGATGGTCATAATGTTGGGACGCAATCAGAGTTTCATACTGAACATACATTAAATCTTATTATTATTTTGAACTGGCAGATGCTACTACTTAAACGAAACTGCTGGATGCATGGTAGATCTCTTTTTTGTGCAGACAAGGTTTCCCTTTGTTTTGTTTGTTTGTTTGTTTGGGTTTTGTTTTTGTTGTGGTGGTGGTTGTTTGGTGGGGTTTTTGTGTGTGTTTTTTTTTGTTGTTGTTGTTGTTGTTTTTTGTTGTTGTTTTTTGGGGGGTTGTTTGTTTTGTTGTTGTTGTTGTTGTTTGTTTGTTTTTGTTTTTTATTGGGTTTTTTTGTTTTTTGTTGTTGTTGTTTGTTTTGGTTTTTTTGTTGTTGTTTTTTTTGGGGGGTTGTTGTTGTTGTTGTTGTTTTTGGGGGTGGGGGGTTTACAGGAGACGGTTTCGATATATAAAGTAAAGTAATAGGAGATCAAGGAGAGATGAAGCAACAAATGCGAAACCATTGCAAACTACGCATTGTTATGGTTTCTCGATAATTGGCAGGGAAAAAAAATGACCGCCGGCATTTTTTTTCTTTTTTTTTTAGCAGGCAATAAATCCGAATCGTTCCAAAGTACTCGTTTTGGTTTCGCGATAATTGACAGGACCAAAAAAAAAAAAAAATGTTCGGCCTTTTTTCTTTTTTCTTTTTTTTTTTTTTACTTGAGGAAGTGCCATCATTTTACTTGAAGACGTGCCTTCAATTAACTTGAGCAAGTGCCGTCATTTTACTTGAGCAAGTGCTATCATTTTATTTGAGCAAGTGCCATCATTGTACCCTCGTTTTACTTGAGGAAATGCCATCACTGTACCATCATTTTACTTGAGGAAGTGCCATCACTGTACCATCATTTTACTTGAGGAAGTGCCATCACTGTACCATCATTTTACTTGAGGAAGTGCCATCACTGTACCATCGTTTTACTTGAGGAAGTGCCATCACTGTACCATCATTTTACTTGAGGAAGTGCCATCACTGTACCATCATTTTACTTGAGGAAGTGCCATCACTGTACCATCGTTTTACTTGAGGAAGTGCCATCACTGTACCATCATTTTACTTGAGGAAGTGCCATCACTGTACCATCATTTTACTTGAGGAAGTGCCATCACTGTACCATCATTTTACTTGAGGAAGTGCCATCACTGTACCATCATTTTACTTGAGGAAGTGCCATCACTGTACCATAATTTCACTTGAGGAAGTGCCATCACTTTACTTGAGCAAGTGTCATCATTTGAATTGAAGAAGTGTCGTCATTTGAAATGAGGAAGTGCCATCATTTTACTTGAGGAAGTAAGTTTCCAGGGTGTGTTTGTTTTGCTTTTTTTTTTTTTTTTTTCTTGCAAATGCACCTTGGGTTCAAAGGATATTAATATAAAAAAAAGAAAAGAAAAAAAGAAAAAGCCTTTATTGAAACAGAGTGGTCTGTACTGTTTTAATTGCTTTTCTACATTTCTAATCATGGCATAAAAATCTGAATGAATTTGTATTTGTATTTGTATTTCTTTTTTTTATCACAACAGATTTCTCTGTGTGAAATTCAGGCTGCTCTCCCCAGGGAGAGCGCGTCGCTACACTTCAGCGCCACCCACTTTTTTTGTTTTGTTTTTTTCCTGCGTGCAGTTTTATTTGTTTTTCCTATCGAAGTGGATTTTTCTTCAGAATTTTGCCAGGAACAACCCTTTTGTTGCCGTGGGTTCTTTTACGTGCGCTAAGTGCATGTTGCACACGGGACCTCGGGTTATTGTCTCATCCGAATGGATAGGTGGCAGCTGTAAAGTTGAAAAAGTGTTACAAACAATCTTTAATATCAGCTTTCTTATTGAAAATCAGTGGTTTTGGCTGGGCTGGTTGGTTCATTGGTTGATTCTTTGATTGATTGACTGATTGATTGCTGTTGCTTTTCTTTTCTTTTCATTTTGTTGTCATTGTTGTCACTGTTGTGCGTTGTTACTGTTGTGACTGTTTTATTGTTCAGTGTGAAATAATGCCATGTTAGAAAGGAATTAAGAAAATCAACTTATCAAATGATGGTTTAGTTTGTCCACGAAAGCGCTCTTTCGTGGTAGGGTGGGTGTTTTTTTTTATGTCAAGAGGTGAGTTAAGTAAAGAGAGAGAGAATAGATGAATAAATAAATAAACAAATAAATAGATAAATAGACAGATAGATATATAGACAGATAGATAGATAAACTGGTGCTGTTACTCTAGGCTAGACAAGGACATGCATGGTTTGAATAATTATTGTGCCTTTGTCTTACCAAGAGCAACAGTATTTCTTTCTTGCTTTTAAATTTAATATGACTCTTTCCTGTCTCTCTGTCTCTCTGTTTCTTTCTCTGTCTGTCAGTCTCTTTGTCTGTCTGTCTGTCTGTCTGTCTGTCTGTCTGTCTGTCTGTCTGTCTCTCTCTCTCTCTCTCTCTCTCTCTCTCTCTCTCTCTCTCTCTGTATATACGATATATGTGAATATATATATATATATATATATGTGTGTGTGTGTGTGTGTGTGTGTGTGTGTGTGTGTGTGTGTGTGTGTGTGTGTGTGTGTATTATTTACAATAAATTCACTCTTAGCAAACGGGAAAAAAAAAAACTTTTACCGTTGTACGTTGTGTACTACGTCCAAGAAATGAAGTATTTCTCTTCAAGCTTTTTGTTGGGTCAATTAATTTAATCTCCCTTCGAAGTTTTCACATTCAGTTTAACATTAAAAAAAATATATATATACAATTTCAGCTGACATTTCATGGGAATCCAGCGAATAATTGAAATAATATCTTCATTGTCTGTCAGGTTTGGGTTTTTTTGGGGGGGTTTTGCACATCTTGCCAACATGACCTCTCTCTCTCTCTCTCTCTCTCTCTCTCTCTCTCTCTGTGTCTCTCTCTCTCTCTGTCTCTCTGTCTCTCTCTCTCTCTCTCTCTCTCTCTCTCTCTCTCTCTCTCAATATTTTTGTCTTTTTCTTTAGTTTTCTCTCTTTCTCTACCTCTGCACTCACAAAGTCTCCCTGTGATTGAGAAAACAAAAATTCAGTGTCGTTTTTTTGTTTGTTTGTTTGTTGTTGTTGTTGTTGTTGTTTTTAACTATTTTGTGTGTCTGCTTCATTTTATTGTTGTTGTTGTTGTCATTTGAGTGTTTGAGATCGTCACACATTTTCATCCCTTTTAAAAAAAAAAAACACATTTTTTGTTCAGATGGAGTGCAAAATTTCCTTGTGCTATAAACACAAAAGATATTGTGTCTAAGAATAGCTGGGGATTCCCCCTGTGATGTGTAGAAAAAAAAAGGCCTGTCCTTCCACCGAACATTAAGAGCAGTTTATGGATAACAGACCCATGATCTGGTCACCCGTCAGTGACATGGGTCCTCTACCTAGCTGCTGCATAAATACGAGTTTGGCAGTGAAAGGGTTAAGCACGCGTTGCGTTGTTTTCAGAAAGGTTTGTTAGCTGGATGTGTGTACTGTTTCCTGTTTACAGCACGTCCATAGATCACGAAAAGTCGTCAGTGAGACACATGCAGAGAAAATTAGTCTCATCATGTGTCTCTTTTACCAAGATTAAGATCCATAAACTTTTTTTTTTTCAAAGAAAACAGAATTGAAGTGCCGAATAGTGAAATTGTGTGTACATAATAATTAGGACAACGTGCTTGTTTTGCAGTTATGAGTTGAAAGAGAGATAGGGGGTGGAGGGGAGAGAGAGGAAAGAGAGATGGGAGGCACACAGAGAGAGATGGAGGGGGGGGGGGCGAAGTTATCTTTCAGGGCTGTGAATGGATTTCTTCTAATGTTGTTGTTTTGGTTGGGTTTGTTTTTTTTCAGTTTAGGAATGATTCTCTATATTTTGCTTTCAGTTTTTGGGACTGTGGCTATTCTCTTAATTTAATTAAGGCTTTACCCACGACACCGCTTGCGTGCGAATCCTAATAATCATGAGAAACACTATATCAGATTGAACTAAGAAATAAATAATATCACTTTACGTTTCGTGAATATAATGTGTAATTTAATTTATAATGTCCCTCTTGTATTCATGTGTTCTGTTCATTATTTAAAAGAGAAAGAAAAGAAAAGAAAGATTCACATTCCAAAGGATGAAATTCGTAGATTCACATGAAAATGGGAAAGATGTCTAAAAGAAACAGTATTCTAAAGGATAAATGGAGAAGGTCTGTTTAAAAAAAAAAAAAAATACTGACCACTTTGATCATAAAGGGAGATGTTTCGGACCATAGAACCCGTTTCAGGAGCTTTGGTCAACCTTTCCCCGTTGTCAGTTTTATAGCCTCAGCTGTCCTTTTTAAGTTTTCTTTTTGTGTGTGTAATTCATCACCGTTCTAATGGATTAACCCACTCAGTACGGCCAGTCCTCTCTTCTCCTCTACACAGACCCCTCGGATGTCCAGTGGGTGTCTCAATGACCCAACCTTTAGTTTCCGTCGTCAGAATTGTGGTATTCTTTGTCAACATTCACCTCTTCAGTATAAGAGCCTGCTGCTTGCAATATTTTGATGATGGTAATTGGGATGAAACGCTGTTAACGTCGTCTCTTTTGCCGTTCGTATGGAGAGAGTTAAACATACCGATTAGCCTGAAAATGGGGGAAATATATACAATGGAAATAGCCTTCTTTTTCTCCAACTTATTCCGAAATTTGGAAAGGCTGTGCAATAAATAATGATCGTTCCTGGATTATTGTGTATGATTTCCAGTGATCATCACAAACCTTGATGCTGACTCGTAAATAATCAGGTTCAATAAACAAGATTCCGATAAGGATATGATTATATGGATATTAGACATTTCCACGAAGTCTGAGAAGATATCGTGATGTTCGTTCATAGAAATAATAACAAAACGAATATCATATAACAGTAATAACTGATACAAAAGCTATAACTGAATACGCGCGTATAAAGTATATAGCGATGACAAGTTTCACTGTAATCCCTTGTAATCGCAATCTCGAGCAGTTTAGAAAAATTAGCAGACTCTGAATAGGTGTAGTGATATGGTTACAGCAACTGTCTTCGATTATTTATAAACACAAAACAAGAAATTGGTATCAATATCCAAATAAAAATTATTTCTTTTCATATTTGCTAACGCCTGCAATTCAACTTACTTACTTTTCTAGTTTTGTATTTAATCGTGGATTCAAAAAAGATTGAAGCATAATATTGACAAATGTCTATCGATTTTAAAGTGTTTTTAAACATCGGTAATTCAGATTTATTTTGTTTTGATTTACTTCAGCCAGTCAACAGGATATGAATAGTGATCCTACAACCTGTATGAATTTGTTTTTAGTAATAATAATAATAATAATAATAATGGTATTTATATAGCGCTGGATCTTGTGCAGGACAAATCAAAGCGCTTTCGCACCAGTCATTCACATGCATGCATAACTCTAATACTGTAGAAACTAAAGACAAGGAAGGGCAGGCAAGGGAGGCTATTTTGGGAAGAGGTGGATTTTAAGGGCAGACTTGAAAGAGCTGAGTGTGGAGACTTGACGAAGCGAAAAAGGAAGTTCATTCCAATCGCAAGGTCCAGAAACAGAGAAAGAACGGCGGCCAACAGTCGAGTGTTTGAATCTGGGTATGCGTAAACAGAGTGGATCCGAGGCCGATCGTAGTGAGCGAGATGGAGTGTAGAGGTGAAGGCAGCCGCAGAGATAGGAAGGGGCAGTTTTGTGAATGCATCTATAACATAGAGTGCTGATCTTGTACCGACCAAACAGGATGAAATTCTTTAATTTAATGATTTCAGAAGCAGCTGGGTATAGCCAACTCATTCAGTGCTTTCTTGATTCCTGCTAAAAGAAAGTAGGTTTGTGTTGTGTGACCGTCTTGTTGGGTATATATAACGTGACAATATATTGTATATCATTGGATCTTTTTGATTAGTTCATGAATGTGCGCAGTTATATTTATAACTAACTGTATCATTCTGTGTGTGTGTGTGTGTGTGTTTAGTTTTCTAGTCACATTTTGGTGTGTGTATGGTCTGTAACATTGATGCAATGTGTCTTGAAAACAAATGTGTTTTTGTAAAGCACCTAGAGCAGATTTCTGGACAGAGTGCTATATTAAGTATCCGTTATCATCATCATTGATTTCATTTCGCTACTTCTGGATTCAGCGTTCTTTAGCACCTGGAGCAGATTTCTGGAACAGAGTGCTATATTAAGTACCCATTATCATCATCATTGATTTCATTTCATTACTTCTGGACTCAGCGTTCTTTAATTCACGTTATTAAAGAAGCGGTTTGTACTGAATGAACCGAGCCAGAGATGTTCTGCAAAATATGTCGCTTGAAAGAAGAAGACAGAAGAGTCAACGCAAAAAAAGAAGAAAAAAAAAACAGAAGAAAAACAAAAGACAGAAAACTCATTTGTCAAGGAGAGATCTTGAGTGGCCCCCTGCCTCCCCCTCCCACCCACCCCCACCCCCAACCCCCTCACCACACACACACACACACACACACACACACACACACACACACACACAACTTCACCCGTTATTTTATAACAGGACAACGAATGCATTGTATCCTTTCTGTCTGTTATAAACTGTCTGTTTTTATTTTCGTTTGTTTGATAAAACAGCTTGCTGGAAATATATTACCTTTTTATTTCTTCTCTTTTTTTCCTCCTTATTTTGTGTCGTGTCTTTGTTCTGCTTACCGAGAGCAAGGAATTCAGCAAGGAATGATGATTCCCTCAGCGAAATGCATTGGGGGCAGTGTAGAGCGTGCGCCGTTGAAGCGAGAGAGGGGAAGAGAAGAGAAGGAGGGAGAGTTGTTGTGGCAGAATTAAGACTGATGGTTAGCAGATGGAGCAAGGGGGAGGTCTGTGTGTGTGTGTGTGTGTGTGGATGGGGTGGTGGGGTGGGGGGGAGGGTGTAGTTCGCAAACCGTGAAGCGCTGTTGCCCAAAATCGCTGTTTGCAATTGTTCTCCCATGTCGCCATTGCGGTCTTCTTTATGACTTCCTTCCTTCCTTCCTTCCTTCCTTCCTATCTGATTCCTCCACTACTGTCAGAAATCCTCCTCCTCTGCATGCCAAACTGCTTTGGCATCCATTCACCCATCCAACCATCCATTCATACATACATGCATACATATTGATAGACATACATACTGACAGACAGATAGACGG
>NC_134889.1:29637064-29639564 GCF_041734735.1 Babylonia areolata
CTGGCACAATGCCGCTGTTGCTATGTGACGCTGTTGTATTTATAATTATCTGAGTAGCTAACTAAGCATCCAACCAGCAACTGATTAGTTAACTAACTAACGAGCGATCGAGAGAAGTAACCAAGTAACTGACTAACTGACTAAGAAACGAACGGGAAAACCCAGGAATCACCTCATCTACGTTCTAGGTGTAAGTTAGCAAGAACCTGACAGGCAAAGAGCAACGCAAACAAGAGGAGATAATCCGCGAAAGAAAGAACAGAACGACTTTGTGTCTGCATCTACAGACGTCATCCCGCAACCCCACCCCACCCCCACCCCCCACCCCTCCCCTCCTCCCACCCCTCCCCACACACACACCCCCACACCCGCACCCCCCTTTTTTTTCTTCTTTATTTTTCTTTTCCTTTAACGGGTCTGGAACGACAGTCAGATGTTATCAGAGGGTGAGGCAGGAGAGGTGTGTGCACAGGGCTGATACCTAACACTTCCATTGTGAGCTGTGTCTTTTTGGAGTCAGGTCCAACGATCGGCTTTTATCACAGTTTGACATAAGCCTACTCCCAACAGGGCCAACAGCAAAGTGAGAGCTGTATGATCAATGGTTTCTTCATTGCAATGGGAAGTCCTTTTTTGCAGCTTAGTCTTTTGTGAAGGACTATGACTCTCAAACTTGGAAGCAAAATTGCACTGGCTCTTAGTGCTGCAGCCTTGGAGGGGGGGCTAGCTGGCCTTTGGGAACCATCCCAACGCTGACTGTAAAAAAAAAAAACCCACTTGACCGAGAGAGTGGGGATGTAACTTGGGCAAGACACTCTCCACTATAATCGAATTTCAGCCCCGATAGTTGGAACAGCAGTTTGCCTACTCTGCTGTTCTGATGGTCATAGTCGGACACGACTGACTATCCCACCTTCCGGAGTCAACGTACTCTTTCAGCAAACACCTTTGTCACTGTATCATCCTGTCTCTCTCGGCTTCTGTGTTCTGTTGACCATGATCTTTTGTTTATCAAGGAGCGGGGAGTGTGTGGGTAGGGGTGGTGGTGGTGTTGGCATAGAGCGAAATGTTAGAAATCCATTATGAAGCATTCAGTTGTGGTGACTGTACGGTGAGAAGAGAAAAAAAATTGTTTTAACAACGGGAGCTGTATCTCTGGGAACCCTGAGCCAAAAACGTTCAAGACATGACAAAAAACTAAAGTTTATAAAATAAAAAAAAAACCTTTTTGGTGGTAAATGAATCCTCTTTGTTTAGACATGATTGGTTTTAGGACACACGCTAAACAAAACTATACTGTGTGGGAAAAAAAATGTTTTAAAATGGATGTCAGGGTACTGACTTTTCTTTTAGGGGTGGGAGGGGGAGGGGTATAGGGGGTGGGGCTTGGGGGATACTGTGGTCCACACAGGGGAAAAAAACAACAACAAAGACTTAGAAAATTGATGAGACGGTCATCGCCAGCAAATTAATTGCAAGGATACACACACACACATCGGAATGACATTTCTCTCTTGTTCCCCCTGTTGTCTTCATCTCTCCCTCTCTCTCTCTCTCTCTCTCTCTCTCTCTCTCTCTCTGTCTCTCTCTATCTTTCTTTCTTTCTCTCTCACCTCTCCCTTTCTCTCCCCCTCTCTCTCTCTGTCTCTCTTCCCCCTCTCTCTCTCTCGCTCTCGCTCTCTCCTCTCTTTCTATTGTCTCAATTGTGACAGTCTCTCTGTCTCTCTCTGTCTCTCTCTGTCTCTCTCTGTCTGTCTCTCTCTCTTTCTATCCTCTCTTTCTCTGCTTTTCTCTGTCTGTCGGTCTGTCTGTCTGTCTCTCTCACACTTTCTCTCTCTCACCTCTCTCTGTCTCTCTCCCTCACTTGCGTTCTCTCTCTATCTCCCTCTCTCCCTCTCTCTGTCCCCCACCCCTCTCTCTTTCAAGCTCATATCGTCTTTTCATATTGCTGTGGCAATTATTTTAAAAACGGAATTCAGGATTTTCAAATGTTCTCAAAACCACCAGGCGCCCGTGTGTCCATGTGGCCTGCGTCCCTCAGAGGGCAACTTACTCTGGGGGCATCTGTGACAGTGTATCACCCTGGCTGGTTGTTTGGTTGGTTGGTTGGTCTGTTGGTTAGTTAAATGGTTGATTGGTTGGTTGGTTGGTTGGTCTGTTAGTTAGTTAGTTAGTTATTTCCTTGGTTGGTTGGTTAGTTGGTTGGTTGGTTAGTGTGTTGGTTAATTAGTCTGTTGGTTCGTTGGCTGGTTAGTTAGTTGGTTAGTTGGTTGGTTGGTTGGTTGGTTGGTTGGTTGGTTAGTTATTTCCTTGGTTGGTTGGTTAGTCTGTTGGTTAGTTGGTCTGTTGGTTATTTAGTTGGTTGGTTGGTTGGTTAGTGTGTTGGTTAATTAGTCTGTTGGTTCGTTGGCTGGTTAGTTAGTTGGTTAGTTGGTTGGTTGGTTGGTTAGCTAGTAACCTAACTAGGTAGCTGTATCCAAAAGAACCCCATTTTCTCAGC
>NC_134889.1:29644564-29647064 GCF_041734735.1 Babylonia areolata
CGATTCAGCCCTTTGTGTCTTTGGACTGGCGAAATAAATGTGTCTCCTTAAAAACTGTTTTTCAAGTTCCTTCAGACGCATAGACCGTAAGGAAAGGGAAATAACCTATTCCTAATAATGCGAAACAAAAGCAAGAGTATGCTACTGGAAAATGTGTCAGAGAAGAGAGACTGAAAGAGACACAGAGAGTGGACGCTGGAAAAGAGAGACAGAGAGATAAAGAGAGAGAAAGAGAGAGAGTAGCGTGTGTGTTTTCTTTGACACAGAGAGAGAGAGAGAGAGAGAGAGAGAGAGAGAGCAAAGGAAGAGAGAGAGAGAGAGTAGTGTGTGTGTTTTCTTTGACAGAGAGAAAGACAGAGAGAGATAGAGAAAGAGACAGAGACAGAGAGAGCAAAGGGAGAAAGAGAGACACTAGTGTGTGTATTTTCTTTGGCACAGAGAGAGAGACAGACAGACACAGAGAGAGACAGACAGACAGACAGGCAGACAGAGCAAAGGAAGAGAGAGAGTAGTGTGCGTATTTCTTTGACACACAGGGAGAGAGAGAGAGAGAGAGAGAGAGAGAGACGGAGAGAGAGAACAAAGGGAGGGAGAGAGAGAGTAGTGTGTGTATTTTCTTTGACAGACAGACAGACAGAGAGGGAGAGGGAGAGAGAGGGAGAGAGAGAGAGTTCTATATCTCCGAGGATAAACGATAAACAATTGTGTGCTTTATTTATCCCCTCCCGGCCCATACTACACATAATAACACGAAACAAAGCCAAGAGGTGTTGGAAAGCAGAGAGTGATAGAGAGACAGAGTGACAGAAATAGGGCGGATTAGAATAGAGACAGTGCGAGAGCGAATTAAAGACCTATATATAACAAGCAATACGCATGGTGGTAACCAATAACAAGGCAAGACTGGTACAGCGTGTTAAATCCCTGTACAGTATGATATACACCTTCCCGATGGCGACGATATAAAAAAAAAATAAATAAATTTTAAAAAAACGCAGCTTTGTTCCACAGAGACATTGCCACACACACACACACACACACACACACACACACACACACACACACACACACACACACACACACACACACACACACACACACACACACACACACACACACATACTCTAAACACACACACACACACATATACAACACACACACACACACACACACACACACACACACACACACACACACACACACACACACACAAGATGCTTGGAAAGACAGTGATGCTGTCGCCACCTGCTTCCATCTCAAGGGACGGACAGAGATGCACAGAAGATACCCCCCCCCCTTCCCTCCCTGCCCCCTGCTCTCCGCCTCCCCGATCCCCCCCACCCCACCCCCCACCCCCACCCCCTCCCCGCCCCCTATATAGCTCGGCTATATATATATATATATATATATATATATATATATATATATATATATATATATATATATATATAGCGAGAGAGAGAGAGGTGCATATGGAGAGACAGACTAAACTCAACTCTACCAGGTTCTTGTTCTTGATCTTAAGGGTTTATTGCCGATATGTCGTTAACTCACTCAGTACGGCCAGTCCTCTCTTCTCCTCTACACAGACCCCTCGGATGTCCAGTGGGTGTCTGAATGACCCAACCTTTAGCTTCCGTCGTCAGAATTGTGGTATTCTTTGTCAACATTCACTTCTTCAGTATAAGAGCCTTCCGCTTGCAATATTTTGATGATGGTAATTGGGGTGAAACGCTGTTAACGTCGTCTCTTTCGCCATTCGTATGGAGAGAGAGAGTAAAACCAGACAGACAGACAGAAACACAGACAGAGGAGACGGAGAGACAGAAACAGAGAGAATCCTGAGCAGGGTTGCTGGCAGGGGTGTTGATGTCCAAGAACAATGAAAAGTGCAAGTCGATGCCAGAGTGCAAAAAGGAATAAGAAAGTAGTAGTAGTAGTGGTGTTGACGGTGGAGGCCTGTCTTTCTTTCTTTCTTTCTTTCATTCTTTCTTTGTTGTTTTAGGTGTCTGTGGAGTTTTTTTGTAGGGGGATGGAGTGGGAGGGTAGTGGGGTGGAAGGATGGGAGGGGGGGGCGGTATTTGATTATCGTGCTCCGGGGAGGTATAGAATAGACCTTTCTCTCTTATGTCTCTAGATGGCACTGGCACTCTGTGTGTGTGTGTGTGTGTGTGTGTGTGTGTGTGTGTGTGTGTGTGTGTGTGTGTGTGTGTTAGGGTGAACGACTTCTTGTCTGAGTGTCTCTAGCTGGATATCTGTCTGTTTATCTGTCTGTCTGTCTGAGTGGTTTGGTTCTGTTGAATTCGAATGATGTGAAGATTGTTATGTTGTTCGTTTCGTGGTGTGTCTGTGTGTGTGTGTGTGTGTGTGTGTGTGTGTGTCTGTGTCTGTGTCTATGTCTGTGTGTCTATGTATAAGTGTGTGTGTGTGTGTGTAGTAGTAGTAGTAGTAGTAGTAGTCTTCAGTTTAACGTCTTCCACTTTAAGTGATATGATTTCGT
>NC_134889.1:29654564-29667064 GCF_041734735.1 Babylonia areolata
GTGTGTGTGTCCGTCTGTCTGTCTGTCTGTCTGTCTGTCTTGTTGTGTGCCTGTATACCTGTGAGTCTGTCTGTGTTTGTATTTATGCATGTTTCCCTGTGCCTGTCTGTCTCAACCACACCCTCTCTCTTCCTCCCTCTCCCCCCTCTCCCCCTCTCTCTCTCTCTCTCTCCCTCTCTGACATTTTCTGGCACCATGCTATCTAGAGGTTATCCCCCCCCCCTCCCCCAAGGTTTCCCGCCTGCCGTTCACGACAGCCTGACATTACCCAGCATTCCGCCGCCTGCCCGGTGCATGCTCTCCCCTGTGGCTAGTAGCGCCATCTGGGGGCAAACATCGCGGCGCTGCCATTTGGGGGCCATTTTGAGTCCATCACGTGTTTTTCTTAACTCTCTCCATACGAACGGCGAAAGAGACGACGTTAACAGCGCTTCACCCCAATTACCACCATCAAAATATTACAAGCGGAAGGCTCTTATACTGAAGAGGTGAATGTTGACAAAGAATACCACAATTCTGACGACGGAAGCTAAAGGTTGGGTCATTCGGACACCCACTGGATATCCGAGGGGTCTGTGTAGAGGAGAAGAGAGGACTGGCCGTACTGAGTGAGTTAAACAGTGTCAGGAGAGGAAGGGGCATGTTTTGGTTTTTGTTTTTAGTCGTGTTTTTTCTTCCTTGCATGTTGGATAGCAGGTGTCTTTTCTTTTCATAGACATGTTACTTGAAATTCATAGTGGAAGATAGATGCATCCGTGGAAGAGAAGTACTTACTTACTTTACTTTTTCCTTCCGCTTGTACCGGTGGGCGTCGCGGGGAGATACAGTTGTCTGTCTGCAGCAAGGCGAGTGGCCTGGAGGAGGGACATCTCGTGGGCTCTGAGGGTGTCTGCCACTGAGTCGCTCCAGCGCCGTCTTGGTCTTCCTCTGTACTGGCTCTCCAGCCAGAGTATTTGGTGTTGTATGCCCGAAGAGCTGGTTGGTTCAGAGGGATACGTGTGAGGTTTTCTAATCACTGGATCCTCTATTGTTCTATGTGTTGTAGTACTGGTTTTGTTCCTAAATGAGGAGGCGGACAGACTGGCCAGGTCTGGCAGCAGACTGGAGCAGACAAACCAGCCAGTCTCATACAGGGAGGCAAAAACTCTGGTCAAACGAAAATTCAAAAACACATTCCAGCAACAACATAGCCATCCACCTGATGACCAGATGCCTCACCTGCAGCGATTCCAGCAGACAATCATATTCCGACTACGCACGGGGCACTGCCGCCTGCGAGACCACATGTACCGAATGAAGCTGTCACACACTCCTGACTGCCCGGGTAAGACAGGCCCACAAACCCCGGAGCACATCCTGCAGTCCTACCCCCTGTATCAAGATGCACGGACGCAGCAGTGGCCCTATGGAGCCACACTGGCAGAAAAGCTCTGGGGCACCAAAGAAGACCTCATCAAGACCACCACCTTCATTTCCAGCATACGACTGCAAGTCTGAGACCATGATCACGGGGAACGCAGAAGAAGAAGAAGAAGTTCCTAGAAGTATACAGACATTATTATCACAAGCAGTAGATAAGGAGAAGTGTCAGCAAAGGAAGAGAGAAGGGCTCAACTTCTGGAGACGTTTTCCCTTGCGACACCTGTGGAAAGTGCTGCGCATCCAGAATCGGCCTCTTCTCCCATATAAGGACCCACACCGACAGATAAGCCTGCCTGCCTACTCATCCGTCGGTCCGACGGGAGACTCCATCATTGACTCCATCAGTAGTAGTAGTAGTAATAATAATAATAATAATAATAATGGATATTTATATAGCACACTATCCAGAAATCTGCTCTAGGTGCTTTACAAAAAACGCTTTTGTTAACATAAAACATTGTATCTATGTTACATACACACACCAAAATGTGACTACACACACACACACACACACACACGCGCACGCACGCACGCACGCACGCACACACACACACACACACACACACACACACACACACACACACACGCACACTGCATACGTACATTTTAGTAGTAGTTAACTCACTCAGTACGGCCAGTCCTCTCTTCTCCTCTACACAGACCCCTCGGATGTCCAGTGGGTGTCTGAATGACCCAAACTTTAGCTTCCGTCGTCAGAATTGTGGTATTCTTTGTCAACATTCACCTCTTCAGCATAAGAGCCTTCCGCTTGCAATAATTTGATGATGATAATTGGGGTGAAACGCTGTTAACGTCGTCTCTTTCGCCGTTCGTTTGGAGAGAGGTAAGAAAGAAACCGGGCCTCTCATCAGGGATGGAATCATCCCAGTCCAAAAACACCGGCAATGTCGAACCCATGAAACCTGAAAAAAGGGAAAGCCACGTGGAAGATGAATATTGGCACATTGCACATTGCACATTGCACAGAGACAAGACAAGGCGAGACAAATTCTTTATTATCGAGGATAACAGATAAGTACTGGCGCACTTTTTTTCATCCAGTCCCCGCCCCGCACAGAGAGAGAGAGAGAGAGAGAGAGAGAGAGAGGCACAAGCATGGTATTAGTAATCGACATATTAAAAAAAAAACAACAGAAAACAGAACACACACATTCTCTCTCTCTCTCTCTCTCTCTCTCTCTCTCTCTCTCTCTCTCTCTCTCTCTCTCTCTCTCTCTCGCACGCGCACACTTACACACACATAAGCATACATTCTGTATATTAAAAAATACTATAATATAAAAATCTCTCTCTCTCTCTCTCTCTCTCTCTCTCTCTCTCTCTCTCTCTCTCTCTCCTGCACGCGCACACTTACACACACGTAAGCATACATTGTGTATATTAAAAAATACTATAATATAAAAATCTCTCTCTCTCTCTGTCTCTCTGTCTCTCTCTCTCTCTCTCTCTCCCGCACGCGCACACTTACACACACATAAGCATACATTGTGTATATTAAAAAATACTATAATATAAAAATCTCTCTCTCTCTCTGTCTCTCTGTCTCTCTCTCTCTCTCCCGCACGCGCACACTTACACACACATAAGCATACATTGTGTATAATAAAAAATACTATAATATAAAAATATCTCTCTCTGTCTCTCTGTCTCTCTCTCTCTCTCCCGCACGCGCACACTAACACACACATAAGCATACATTGTGTATATTAAAAAAAAAATACTATACTAATGTAAATAGTAAGTCTAATAAAAAAAAAATACACATAGCAATAACAGGGGGGCGGGGGGTGCCCATTGCCAAAGGAAACATAATTCAACATATAAAATAGTATGAGAGAGAGAGAGAGAGAGAGAGAGAGGCATACAGACCGACAGACAGACAGAGACAGGGATGCACACAGAGAGAGAGAGAGAGAGAGAGAGACTGACACTGACAGGGGTTTAATTGTGAAGGCCACCAGCCCATACACAAAAAGGGTGGAGGAATACACAGTGGGGAAATTCAACAAGCAGAAGGAATATATATTTCGCTCGTCCAAACAGTAGCACAAACACAGAGAGAGTGAGAGAGAGGGTGGGGGAGAGAGAGGGGGGGAGAAGAGAGAGGGGGGAGAAGAGAGAGGGGGGGGAGAGAGAGAAAAAGGGGGAGAGATGGGGGGAGAGGAGATAGGGGAGAGAAAGGGAGAGAGAGGGGGGAGAGAGAGAGAAAGGGGAGAGAGGGGGGGTAGAGACATAGAGAGGACAGAGAGAGGGAGAGAGAGAGAAAGGGAGAGAGAGAGAGGGAGAGGGAGAGAGACAGACAGACAGAGAGACAGAGACAGAGACACAGAGAGAGACAGAGAGAGACAGAGTGAGACAGAGACAGACAGACACAGAGAGAGAGTCAGTCTCATTTAACTCATAATTATCTCCAATGGTGTGCCACAAGTTTTTTTGTCCAGTTCGTTCTCTTCACTACTCCTCTAGCAAAGAATTAAACATATATTTATGCAGGAGTGGGACGAGTCCGTAATGTCTAAAGATATATATCATAACTACAGACTGTTTAACTCACTCAGTACGGCCAGTCCTCTCTTCTCCTCTACACAGACCCATCGGATGTCCAGTGGGTGTCTGAATGACCCAACCTTTAGCTTCCGTCGTCAGAATTGTGGTATTCTTTGTCAACATTCACCTCTTCAGTATAAGAGCCTTCCGCTTGCAATATTTTGATGATGGTAACTGGGGTGAAACGCTGTTAACGTCGTCTCTTTCGCCGTTCGTATGGAGAGAGTTAAAACTGGTTTTCAGTGTGAGCAATATTTTGACTTTATGCATAAAACGTTTTTTAGGGACTGTTTGGTAAAATTACGACTTGGTTTGCTCCCAATAAATGGATCATTTTTTTTAGGAGAACATTCAAATGTAATTCAAATTACGCATGTAAATGTTGTAATGTGGTCGAAGATGAAAACCATTTTATAAACAATTGTGTCCTTTACAATAACCTGCGGCAAAAACATCTGAACTCTGAAGGTCAATCGTATGTTCACTTGCTGAAGAATGGTTCTGTTTACAGTATTCGTAAACTCTGCATTTACATATTTAATGCCCTGAAGATACGACAGGAATTCTGTGACAACAATGATGAAAGTTAGAATTAATTTACTAGGCACAAGAAGCACTTTTGTTCTACAGGTTTAAGTTAGTACGTATTTTACATTTTGTTGTCGCTACATGATCACCATATTGTGTACTTTTGACCTCTTTCAAGGGGCCGGAGGCCTGGAGATTAAAGTTCTTGTTCTTGATCTTGTTCTTGTTCACGTTCTGATGTCGTTTCTTGTCGTTCTGGTCCTCACCAATCTTTTTGTTGACGATACTCACTCAACTCCTCTAGAAGTCCGCTGATGAACCACACAGTCGAACAGACAGTCTGATTCAGTCAGTGCAAGAATGTATTCTTCATGTTAAAACCCGGATGACATTCGTCGTCATCATCATACTACTACTACAACTAATGATAATAATCATCATCATCATCATCATCATCATCATCATCATCATCATCATAACTGGTATTTATATGGCCCTAAATCTTAGGTTTTTCAATTCTTTACAATGGAGTGATGGCCTAGAGGTAACGCGTCCACCTAGGAAGCGAGAGAATGTGAGCGCGCTGGTTCTAATCACGGCTCAGCCGCCGATATTTTCTCCCCCTCCACTTAGTGAGACCTTGAGCGGTGGTCTGGATGCTAGTCATTCGGATGAGACGATAAACCGAGGTCCCGTGTGCAGCATGCACTTAGCGCACGTAAAAGAACCCACGGCAACAAAAGGTTTGTTCCTGGCAAAATTCTGTAGAAAAATTCACTTCGATAGAAAAAAAACAAATAAAACTGCACATGGGTGGCGCTGTAGTGTAACGATGCGCTCTCCCTGGGGAGAGCAGCCCGAATTTCACACAGAAAATTCTGTTGTGATAAAAAGAAATACAAATACGAATAGAAACATCATGAACAGAAAAAAGTCGTATGTTTGTTTCAGGTCAAGAAAAGTCAAATGTCGAGCTCTGTTCTTTTAGTCGTTTACTTGAGTGAGAGAATGTTACTATCGTCTTTCTTTCTTTGTGTGTGTCTGTGGTAAGGGGGGAGAGAGAGAGAGAGAGAGAGAGAGAGAGAGAGAGAGAGTCGGGGGGGGGGGGGAGGCGGAAAGAGGATGCGTGTGTGCGTGTACGTTCATGTGAGAGGCGAGAGCGATACTCTTTTCGACCATTTCCCACCCCCCACCCCCCATCCCCCCACCCCTCCCCTATCCCCTTCATTCATTTTTTTTTCTTCTGTTGTTGTTGTAGTTGTTTGTTTTTTTGTAGTTTTTATTTGTTGGTTTGGGGGGAAGGGGTGTGGGGAGGGGGACGGGAGAGGGGGGGGGATGGAGGGGGTTGTAGACACGTTTAGTCAGTTTATCAGGTTTCAGCAGGCATGTTTATCCGTTGTGTGTTTTTATGAAGGTTATGGGTTAGGACTGGGGGGGGGGGGTGGCGGTTTAGTTTGTGTGTGAAGGAGGGGTTGGGGGGGGGGGGTTCTGTTCGAGTCCTGTTTTGTGTTTCATTTTGTTTTGAGGGGGGGGGGGGCGGTTGTGGTGTTCCTCTGTGAGATGGATTATACTGTGCGAATGATTTTTGTTGTTGGTGTTGTTGTTGTTCTTGTTTTGTTGTTGTTTTTTTGTGGGGTGAGAAGGGTGAGGGGGCGGGGGGGGGGGGGTACTTTTCTTCTGTTTTTCTCTCTCTGTTTGTGCGCGCGCTTGTTTGTTTGTGTGCTTTCGGTTATTTGATCTGTGTTATGAGCCTTCCACGCTGCTGCTCTATGTCTGTGTGTGTGTGGGGGGGGGGGGGGGAGGGGTGGGGGGGGTATGTGTGCGGGTGTGTGTGTAGGGGGGGGATATGTGTATGTGTGTGTATGTGTGTGTGTGTGTGTGTGGTTGGAAGAAGAACGATTTGCGTGTGTGTGTGTGTGTGAGTGTGTGTGTGTGTGTCTGTGTCTGTGTCTGTGTCTGTGTGTGTGTGTGTGGTTGGAAGAAGAACGATTTGCGTGTGTGTGTGTGTGTGTGTGTGTGTGTGTGTGTGTGTGTGTGTGTGTGTGTGTGTGTGTGTGTCTGTGTCTGTGTGTGTGTGTTTGTGTGTGTGTGTGTTTGGAAGAAGAACGATTTGCGTGTGTGTGTGTGTGTGTGTGTGTGTGTGTGTGTGTGTGTAAAAAGAACGATTTGCCAGCTGTGGTGGGTTGGTGCCTATAGTGTCAAACAGAACTGGAAAAAAAAAAGTCCTGACTTTCTGTTTCACATTGTACAGACTGTGCTGTCTGGTGCCTTTGATACAGATACTATTTGTCCGTCTGTCTGTCTGTCTGTCTGTCTCTGTTTCTGTCTGTCTGTCTGTCTGTCTGTCTCTGTTCTCTCTCTCTCTCTCTCTCTCTCTCTCTCTCTCTCCCTCCCTCTCTCTCTCTTATAAAAAAGAATATTGTTCACATACCCCTAAGGGGCCTAGGCATATACATGAATAAACCATCTGGAATCTGGAATATCTTTCTCTCTCTCTCTCTCTCTCTCTCTCTCTCTCTCTCTCTCTCTCTCTTTTTCTCTCTAGTATCAATTTGAATTTCCATGACAATAATTATGTTAAGATCAAATACTAGACACTGTGTTATCGTAATTTTGGTTGTTTGTTTTGTGTATGATTTCCCCTTCAATTAGGGGCTTAGGCCTAAATTTGAATAAACATTTCGCATTCGCATTCGCATTCTCATTCTCTCTCTCTCTCTCTCTCTCTCCCTCCTCTCCCTTCCTTCCCTCCTCCCCCCCTCTCTCTCTCCCTTTTGTATCTCTTACTTATGCACGTGAGTGCGCACACACACACACACACACACACACACACATACGCTCACGCACAGAAAGACAGACAGACAGACAGAAACAGAGCGACAGTGGAGAATTGTGATCTGCTGTCGTCCACAACAACATAAAAACGAAACATCATTGTCTCAGTCTGTTAACTGGTGAGGCTCGTCTCAAGAGGCTGAGAAAATGGTAGACACTATAAAGATGGACAGTCAGCTAGTCAGACAGACAGACAGACAGGGGAACGATACTGTGTGGGAAAAAAAAGGATAAGTTTGGATTTTTTTTTATGTGTTGTTACATACCATCTGCTGAGTCTTTGTTCTGACAGCGTGTTTGTGTGTTCATTCATGCTGAAAGGACAACAGCTGTTTACATGATGACTTATGTGACCTCATTTAAGGAAATGACGTATTACATGGTTATGACGTAGAACTTGTAATTTTTGAAAAAAAGATATTTAAAAAAGAACATGAAAACAATAACGTCAGCGAAAAAAAAGCCAACGATTGTTTAATTTTTGACTCACTTGTGTAAACAAAGTGAGTCTATGTTTTAACCCGGTGTTCGGTTGTCTGTGTGTGTGTGTGTGTGTGTCTGTGTGTGTGTCTGTGTGTCCGTGGTAAACTTTAACATTGACATTTTCTCTGCAACTACTTTGTCAGTTGACACCAAATTTGGCATAAAAATAGGAAAAATTCAGTTCTTTCCAGTCATCTTGTTTAAAACAATATTGCGCTTCTGGGATGGGCACAAAAAAATAAAGAATGAAGCCTAATTATATGCAAACTGCATTTACTGTTATATTTATATTTTTTGTATTCTCTAAACTTGGCACTTTGATCTGATATTCTGACCCAACAGCTAGAGCAGTCATTATTATCATTTTTGGCTCAAACAGGAATTTCTTTTGCTAAGCATGGAAACTTTATTTATTTTGCAAACGTTTTGGTTCAGATAGAAAAAAAGGGAAATTACTATGTAATGCTAGTGGAGTTAATTTGCTTTAAACTGATCTTTCTCATCTTAAACATTACATTTTGAAACAAGAGAGGCAAGGCCTTCAAGACTCACTTGTGATGCACTTTTTTTTTTTAAATGCAAGCTTTTTATGTATTGAGTATAATTTCAAAATGTAATGTTTAAGATGAGAAAGATCAGTTTAAAGCAAACTAAGTTCCCCAGCAGAGTAATTTCCCTTGTTTTACTGCCGACACCAAAACGTTTGCAATAAATAAAACTTCCACGCTTAGCAAAAGAAGTTCCTGTTTGAACAAAAAATGACAATAATGACAGATCTTTTGTTGGGTCGAATATCAGGTCAAAGTGCCAAGTTTAGAGAATACAAAAAATATAAATATAACAGTAAATGCATTATACTCAATACATAAAAAGCTTGGATTCTTTTAAAAGTGTATCACAAGTGAGTCGTGAAGGACTTGCCTTTCTTGTTCCTTGTTGGGAGAGGCTTTCTGTGTTATTCATTTCATGCAGCCAAGACAATTTGGTTAAACTTTAAGTAATGCTGCAAAGAGGGGCAACGTAGTCTGATCTATCCTGAGGTTTAATACCAGAAAAAAAACTATCATCATTTATGTTGTGTTTCATATAGTTTGTATTCTGTTTCTGATAGTTATGTTATTTTAATTGTTTCTGTTTAATTTTGGTGTAAAAAAATACTATTGCTGTTATATCAGTCTGGCCTTAAAACCCACCTCTTCCCAAAATAGCCTCCCTTGCCTGCCCTTCCTTGTCTTTAGTTTCTGCAGTATTAGAGTTATGCATGCGTGTGAATGACTGGTGCGAAAGCGCTTTGATTTGTCTCTGCACAGGATCCAGCGCTATATAAATACCATTATTATTATTTTATTATTGCTCCGCATCATCCTCATCCAAGCATTCGAAACCAAGTGCTTGAGGAGACTACTACACATCTCCTACAAGGAGCACAAGACCAATGACTTATGTGCGGAACCTGGTCAGCAACCTTGTTGGGCCCCAAGAACCACTGCTGGCGACTGTCAAACGACGGAAGATGGCGTGGTTTGGTCACGTCATACGACATAACACCCTCTCCAAAACCATCCTGCAAGGGACTGTAGAGGGAGGGCGCAGACGGGGGCGGCAGAGAAAGAGCTGGTCCGACAACGTCAAGGCATGGACCAAAATGACGATGCCAGATCTCCTCACGACAGCTGCCAACAGAACGGCGTGGCGAGCTATGACATCTTCCTCATGTCCCCCCAACGACCCCAGCGGTCGAGGGAATGAGTGAGTGAGTGAGTGATTGCTGTTATATAATATCTCCATGTCCCAAAAAGGGTGGAAGGATTAAATATTCTTGATTCTTGATTTATTTATTTTATTTTTTCCTTGTTTTCGCCGCAGGGGTGTGTGAGCCTATTACCTCAGCAGACTGCACACAGCGAAACGCCTGGATGAAATGCACATCTGGGACGTTTGAGTGTGACGCTTTTCAAGACAAAGGTGAGTATTTCGCTGCACTGCTCTCTGGTTTTTGTTGTTGTTGTTGTTTTGTTTTGTTTTAGTTTGTTTGTTTGTTTGTTGTCTATTTCTTTTGGGCGAGTTTCACTTTCAGTTTCAGTAGCTCAAGGAGGCGTCACTGCGTTCGGACAAATCCATATATCTGCCAAGCAGATGCATGACCAGCAGCGTAACCCAACGCGCTTTATCAGGCCTTGAAAAAAAATAATAATAAAAATAAATAAATAAATAAAATAATTTTAAAAAATTAATTGAGAAAAAATTCAGGGTGAGCGTTCCCTTTGGTGGAAAGAGGAAGAGAGGCCGGCCTCGCAACAGCTGGAGGCGAGATACCGAGGCAGAGCTGAAGCAGCAAGGGACCAACTGGACTGGAATGGCCAGAACAGCCCAGAACAGAGTGCGATGGCGAGGGGTCGTCGATGGCCTATGCTACACCAGGAGCGATGGGCAAAATGATGATGAATGAATGTTACCTTTGGTGAGCGCCCCGTTTGGTGACTGTTACCTTTTAAGGAAGAGTCCCATTTAGTGTTAAGTACGGCTGGTGTGAGAGCTGGAAATAAGTCTTGCAGGCCACACAGCAAAGTGAGAGCTGTATGATCGATGGTTTCTCCAGTCCTATGGGAATTCATTTGCAGCTTTTTGACTCACTTGTGTAAACAAAGTGAGTCTATGTTTTAACCCGGTGTTCGGTTGTCTGTGTGTGTGTGTGTGTGTGTGTGTGTGTGTGTCCGTGGTAAACTTTAACATTGCCATTTTCTCTGCAAATACTTTGTCAATTGACACCAAATTAGGCATAAAAATAGGAAAAATTCAATTCTTTCCAGTCATCTTGTTTAAAACAATATTGCACCTCTGGGATGGGCACAAAAAAATAAAGAATGAAGCCTAATTATATGCTAACTGCATTTACTGTTATATTTATATTTTTTGTATTCTCTAAACTTGGCACTTTGATCTGATATTCTGACCCAACAACAAGAGCAGTCATTATTATCATTTTTTGTTCAAACAGGAACTTCTTTTGCTAAGCATGGAAGTTTTATTTATTTTGCAAACGTTTTGGTGCAGATAGTAAAAAAGGGAAATTACTCTGTAATTAATGCTAAGGGACTTAATTCGCTTTAAACTGATCTTTCTCATCTTAAACATTACATTTTGAAATTATACTCAATACATAAAAAGCTTGGATTTTTTTTAAAGTGTATCACAAGTGAGTCTTGAAGGCCTTGCCTCTCTTGTTTGTCTTTTTGTGAAGGACTATGACTCTCACAACTAGGAGACAAGATTGCACTGGCTCTTAGTGCTGCAGCCTTGGAGGTTGGCTGGCCTTTGGGAACTATCCCCTGGGGCAGCCGACTGTCCTAAAAAAAAAAAATTAAAAAATAAAAAAAAAAAACCTTCTTGGGCGAGAGAGTGGGGATGTAACTTGGGCAAGACACTTACACTCCACTGTAATCGAATTCTAGAGAGAGGATGTACCTTGGGCAAGACACTCTCCACTATAATCACATTCTAGCCCAGTTTCAGTTTCAGTTTCAGTAGCTCAAGGAGGCGTCACTGCGTTCGGACAAAACCATATACGCTACACCACATCTGCCAAGCCAAGCAGATGCCTGACCAGCAGCGTAACCCAACGCGCTTAGTCAGGCCTTGAGAAAAAAAAAACCAAAAAACAACAACAAAAAAACAAACAAACAAACGGGGGAATAAATAATAGATAAGCTTGCATAAATAAATAAATAAATAAATAATAATTATAATATAGAAAAAGGTAGTAGTAATAATATTAGTAATACTAATAAAATGATAATAATAAAATATAAATAAATAAATAAGACAGACAACAATGGTGATAAATTCTAGCCCAGACAGTTGGGACAGCAGTTGCCTCCTCTGCTGTTCTGATGGTCATAGTCGGACACGACTGACTATCATAGATATCATGGTGAGTGTTCCCCTTGTAGTGCTCTGTTTGCTGACTGTCAAAAAGAAGAGCGTTTCCACTAGAAACTGGTGGTGGTGGAGTTGCCGACGTTGTACATAAACGAATGGGGTGAAAATGTTTTCAACTGTCCGCATTTCCAGGTGATGATATTGCATGGGAGTAATCACATTTGCAGTAAACTGTTCTTATTTTTGTTTGTTTAGTTTGTGTGTGTGTGTGTGTGTGTGTGTGTGTGTGTGTGTGTGTGTGTGCGCGCGTGTGGTTCGGGAGGAGGGGGTGTGGTTGTACACCACATGTTGCTCTTCAGATGCAGTTTGTTATGTGTGGTGTTGTGTTGTGGTGTGTGTGGGGTGGGGGTTGGGGAGTCGGGTGTGTTATGGTGTGTGTGTGTGTGTGTGTGTGTGTATGTGTGTGTGTGTGTGTTTTGTTGGGTTTTTTGTTTGTTTGTTTGTTTGTTGTTGGTTTTGAGGGGGTTTCAGGGGAGGGGGGGGGGGTTCTCTGTTTGTTTGTTTCAGTGTCCAGTTGGTGTCTATATAACATCTGAGTGGTGAGCCTCTTGCTATTGTAATGTCCTTTTGTTTTAGAGGAAAGCAAATGGTCACTTTTGCGCGAGCAGCTGTGAACACTGTCTCTTTATTAAACGGGTCAGTCTTTAGTTTCCATTGTTCCAGCAGGTTCACCTCAGTAAGGAATAACCTTCTTGCATCAGTTTTAAGGGTCAGAATAACTTTCT
>NC_134889.1:29672064-29677064 GCF_041734735.1 Babylonia areolata
CTACTTCTTCTCCTTCTTCTGCTTCTGCTTCTTCTTCTTCTTCTTCTTCTTCTTCTTCTGCTTCTTCTTCTTCTCTCTTCTTCTTCTTCTTCTGCTTCTTCTTCTGCTTCTGCTTCTTCTTCTGCTTCTTCTTCTTCTTCTTCTGCTTCTTCTTCTGCTTCTTCTGCTTCTTCTTCTGCTTCTCCTTCTTCTTCTGCTTCTTCTTCTTCTTCTTCTGCTTCTTCTTCTGCTTCTTCTGCTTCTTCTTCTGCTTCTTATCCTTCTTCTGCTTCTCCTTCTTCTTCTTCTGCTTCTGCTTCTCCTTCTTCTTCTACTTCTTCTTCTTCTGCTTCTTCTTCTATTTCTTCTGCTTCTTCTTCTGCTTCTCCTTCTGCTTCTTCTGCTTCTCCTTCTTCTTCTTGTTTTGCTTCTTCTTCTTCTTCTTCTGCTTCTTCTTCTTCTGCTTCTCCTTCTTCTTCTTGTTTTGCTTCTTCTTCTTCTTCTGCTTCTTCTTCTTCTGCTTCTCCTTCTTCTTCTCTTTCTTCTGCTTCTTATCCTTCTTCTTCTTTTTCTCCTTCTTCTTCTTCTAGTAGGAGTTGCAGTAGTAGCTGTTGTTGTAAGAGGAAGAAGCACATGCACTACCTTGGTCAGTTTGTCATCACGTCTTCTTCTGCTTCTTCTTCTACTTCTGCTCCATCTTCTACTTCTTCTTCTTCTGCTCCTTCTTCTCTTTCTTCTGCTTCTTATCCTTCTTCTGCTTCTTCTTCTGCTTCTGCTTCTTATCCTTCTTCTTCTTCTTTTTCTTCTGCTGCTTCTTCTTCTCTCTTCTTCTCTCTTCTTCTCTCTTCTTCTAGTAGGAGTTGCAGCAGTAGTTGTTGTTGTAAGAGGAAAAAACAGCACTAGAAGTTGAAGTAGTTGTAGTAGTAGTAGGAATAGCAGCAGCAGTAATAGTAGTAGAAGTAGGAGGAGGAGGAGGAGTAGTAATAGCAGCAACAGTCGATGATACTTATATATATATATATATATATATATATATATATATGTGTGTGTGTGTGTGTGTGTGTGTGTGTGTGTGTGTGTGTGTGTGTGTGTGTGTGTGTATACATTCGAATCAAATGTCTTCAATCACCGATATGTGATGGGACAAAATTCCTCTTTCTTGTAGTACGAACAGCAGCAGCAGCAGCAGTAGTAGTAGTAGTAGCAGTAGTAGCAGCGACAGCAGCAGTGTTAGCAGCAACGGAAGTAGCAGCAGTAGTATTACCAGCAACAGTAGCAGGAGCAGCAGTAGTAGCAGTAGCAGCATACAGCAGTAGCAGCAGCAGACAGCAGTAGCAGCAGTAGTAGTAGCAGCAGCAATAGCAGCAAAAGCAGCAATGGTAATAGTAGTAGCAATAGTAGTAAGATGTAATCAGTTTTCCCTCGTCACAGTGGATTGTTTTTCCTCTCCTTCAGGCAAACACCAGCGGATAGAGTTGGTGAGAAAGGGGGAGAAAGTCTTGGATCTGGCCTGGGACCCTCAGTTTGTCTACGACAGTCCCGTGGTTCACAGGTGGGACACACACAACACACACACACACACACATATATATATATATATATATATATACAACTCGCACGCACACACGTACGCATGTGCGCGCGCACACACACACACACACACACACAACACACAAACACACATACACATGCACGCACGCACATGCACGCATACGCAAACACACACACGCGCGCGTGACCACAAACACACACACACACACACACGCGCACGGACGCACAAACACACACGCACAACACACACACACACACACATCCACACACACACACACACATATATATATAGAGAGAGAGAGAGAGAGAGACACACACACACACACACACACACACACACACACACACACACACACATACCTTTACCCGCATATACACCACTCCACCCCACCCCACCCCCTCGCCCACCTCCACCCTCCACTCCCCCACACACACCCACCCTCACACACACACACACACACACACACACACACACACACACACACACACTCACCCTCACCCACCCACCCACCCACCCACAAAATACAACTAACCACCACGACTTTAACGCTCTCACCACGTGTCACATGTTTTTTCCATCCATCCATCCCATTTCCTACCCCTACCTACCCCCAACTACCAGGAAACACCCACCAGTGGCCATGCACCCTGGAGACGAGATTCGAACCACCTGCACCTTCCGTAGACCCCGCGCGGGCCGCCCAGTGTGTTACGGCGAGGCCACATCGGACGAGATGTGCTTCGGCTTCCTGACCTACTTCCCCAAAGAACCGCAACTCCTGCAGCCGTGGTGCACCTCCCGTCGCTCCATGATCTCCTGCGAGAGGACCATCCCCGAGCTGTGGAACAAACCCATCTACGGTTGCCCCTGGAGAGCCTTCATCCGCCCTCCCAGCCAGGAAGCCGTGGCCATGGTGACGCAGGTGCTCGGCACGTGCTACTCGAGCAGTCGGGAGTTGGTCTGTTCCTCCACGTGCCGCGCCGTGCTGCGGAAGATCCGTCAGCACCCTTGTTTCGTGGGCGACATGGGCTACTACGTGGTCAGCAAGGTTCGTCAGTACTCCAAGCACGGAGAGGCCTTCGCCAACGCCTGGTTCACGTGTAACTGTGACAAGGACTACGACTTCTGTGAGAGGAGGAGCTTGGCTGGGGTTCTGGGGAAGGATAAGGACACGCTTTGTCAGCCTAGCTGGGCAGGGGCCATAACTGATGGCAGTCCTTCCGGTAGTAGTGGCGGCAGCGGTGGCAGCAGCAGCAGCAGCAGCAGCGGCGGCGGAAGTGGGGTTTTCCTCCGTCAGAGGGCGCGGCTGTTTGTCATGGTGGTGGTGGTCACGTGTCTGTGTCTGTGTCTGATTGGTTGGTGTTGCGATGATGGGGTGTTGTCGTTGTTGTTGTTGTAGCGAGAAACCAGCGATGTGTGTATTTGTGTGTGTGTGTGTTGGAGTGCTGGAGTGGTGGGGGTAGGTGTGTAGGGGGTGAATGTGGGGTGGGGGTGGGGGGTTGTTAAAAAAATGGTGACTTATTGTCTGGAACTGTCGTTGATTGTACCTGAAATTGATTGAAAGCTCTGCTGATTTATTTCTGTGAAAAGCGTTGTTGTTGTTTTTGTGTGTGTATGTATGTTTGTGTGATTTTTTTTTTTTTTTTTTTTTGGGGGGGGGGGGGGGGGGGGGGGGGGAATTTATATTATTTGCATGTCGCCCATCTTAAAAGACGTGAACTTGCATTCTGATTTTTTTTTTTTTTTTTTTGTGGGGGGGGGGGGGGGGGACGGGGGGCGGGGAGGGGAGGGGGCACTCAACACGCAGCTCACATTCTCATTATCTTTTTCTTTTCTTTTTTCTTTTTTTTATTGTTATTTTATTGGCTGAATCACATCCATAATATTTTGTTATGTAATTGTGGCTGGAGGTTTGTGAACATTATGTAAGATCGGGTGGGGCGGGGTGTTTGAAGTTTTACAATTAATTTTGATTGTGGATTGTTTGAAATTGTACAATTTGTAATGACTTTGTACGTGAACATTAGTCTGTGGGTTGGTTTTTGTTGTTGTTGTTGTTTTTTGTTTGTTTGTTTGTTTGTTTTTTAAATCATGATTCAGATCGGGATTGTGGCTTTAATAATCTTGGTGTCGGTTAGATTCACAGGGAAGGGAGGTGTGTGTGTGTGTGTGTGTGTGTGTGTGTGTGTGTGTGTGTGTGTGAGGGAGGGAGGAGGGGAAGGAGGGAGAGAAAAAGAATAATAATAATAATAATAATAATAATAAACATGCACACGTTTACGCATGCGTGCGGGTGTGCATTTGTGCGTGGACGCGCATGAATGTGTGCATGTTGGCAATTCAGCAAAATACAACGTATGATTGGGTGGGTTTTTTGGTTTTTGTTTTTTGCTTTGTGTGTGTGTGTGTGTGTGTGTGTGTGTGTGTTATTTGTTTGTTTGTTTGTTTTTCAAATGCCTCGTGTGGTCGATGCTGTGCAGGAGAATCACATCCATATATATTTTGTTATGTAATTGTGACTGGGGGTTTGTGAAAATTAGGTAAGATGGGGAGCGGGGTGTTTGAAATTTTACAATTAATTTTTGATTGTGGATTGTGTGTGCAAAGCTTGATGGTCAATAGTCATTACTGATTTAATGAAAAGCAGCACAATTATCCACACATTCTTGCCGAATAAGTAACTGATAATATGCTCCCCTCGCCGCTGCACTCACACACACACACACACACACACACACACACACACACACACTATCAATTAATTCACTATTTCACCGACACCTGTTTGGAATTCGTAGATCCCGACACACCTGATGATTTATTTCAATCACTCTTTTCAGCAAATGCTTGTCACTTAAATTTTCTTTTTTCGTTTTCTTCTTCTTTTTTTTCTTTTTTTTCTTTTCTTTTTTTTTTTTTTTTTTTTTTTTTTTTTTTTTTTTTTTTTGTTGTTGTTGTTGTTATTGATATATTCTTGTACGTTATCGATGATTATTAGTGTAGTTTTAAAACAATTTTTGTTTCTGTTCCTCTAAGGGTGAACAACTTTTGCTCTTACACGCAAACATGTGTTTCACACACACACACACACACACACACACACACACACACACACACACACACGGTCGCGCGCACGCACGCACACACACAAGCACGCACGCACTTTCCTAAACGCACCTGTGTTGCATGTTCATCTCTCTCTCTCTCTCCCCTCTCTCTCTCTATCACTCTCTCTCCTGTCTCTCTCTCCTCTGTCTCTCTCTCTCTTTCTGTCTCTGTCTCTCTCTGTCTCTCTCTGTCTGCCTCTCTGTCTCTCTCTCTTCCTCTCTCTCTCTCTCTCTCTCTCATGTGTATTGGGAATACGATCTGTGTTTAGTTTGTATGTACTGTTAGGGTTTGTTGGCTATTTGTTTTTTGTTGTTGCTTTTTTTGTTTGTTTCTTTGTTTGTTTGCTTTTGTTTTGGATTTG
>NC_134889.1:29687064-29689564 GCF_041734735.1 Babylonia areolata
AGTTTGATAATGCGGAAAGCGCCTTGCCCAAGCAACATCCCCCCTCTCTTGGCCGAGAAGATTTTAGGACAGTCGGCGTTGGGGTGGTGGTCCCCAAAGAACAGCTTTTCCTCAAGGCTGCAGCGCTAAGAACCAGTGCAATTTTGCCTCCTAGTCTGAGAGTCACAGTCCTTCACAGAAGAATACAAGCTAGCTCTCACTTTGCTGTTGGCCAAACTGTAAGCTCAGATTAGATCGATCTCTGATAATAAGCCAGACGTTGAGCGGTGTATAGACTATGAAGAAGTTAACCAACCAATCAATCATACTAGGTTGTGGATTATCTGAAAGACGAATACGTAACAATGGAAAATAATTGCGAACAAAGGAAAAAAAAATAATCGTTTGTGTATGTGAAAAAGGAAAAGTCTGACTCAAATACATAAAGAAACGAAGTTTGATAAACTCGTGCAGTTTCTAATTTTTTTTATTTTTTCGTGAGCAAGCTGCTTTTTTTTTCTAGTGAATAACAGTACACAGCTTGTGATTATGAGATTTGAATCCATAAGGATCATGAACACACACAGCAATTAAGATAGAATATGATGATGATGATGATGATGATGATGATGATGATGATGATGATAAAAATGACAACAATGATAATGATGATGATGATAACTACAACAACAACAACAACAACAACAACAGCAACAGCAACAGCAACAGCAACAGCAACAACAACAACAACAACAACAAGGAAGGAGGAGGAGAAGGAGAAGCAGAAAGTAAAAAAAAAAAGAAAGACAGACAGAAACAAACAAACAAACGGTTCGTTTCTTTACGTTAGAGAAGAATCTATTGATTTTTTTTTTTCATGCGCGTTTCCATAAAGACTTTACAATTGTTTCTTCGTAGTGGTGTCTCATGAGAAGACGGTATTACCCTTGACCTATCTACCGGCTAAAGAACTTGTCTGGAAGCTACTGTACGCTGCAGACGCCGGCTGCCAAAACTTCGCTTGGGTCTGTCTGTCTGTCTGTCTGCCTGCCTGCCTGCTTGGATCCAGTTACTTCGCTGTCATCGATTGCTTTGATTGCTACAAGCTAGGGGGTTGGGGGTGTGGCGTGGGGGGCTAGGGAGGCTATTGTTCAAGAGCTGATCAAATTTCCCCAAAACTGTCATCGGTTGATTGATTATACAAAAGGCAGGGGGCGGGGGGGGGGGGTTGGATGTGGTGTGTCGGGGGTGGGGGTGGGGGAGGTTGAGAGAGCGGCGCAATATTTATTATACCTACATGCGTGCAGTTGGAGCCGAACTGGTGACATTTTCTCTACGTGAAGCACAAAAAAATAAAAGACAAACAAAAACAAATAAAAACAACACACACACGCGCGCGCGCGCGCACACGCACACACACACACACACACACACACACACACACACACACACACACACACACACACACAGAGGCAAAGACAATGACAGAGAGACAGAGAGAGCACATGGTCTTGTCAGTGAAGAAATACTCTCACCTGCCATATAATAATAAATAATAATAATAATAATAATAATTGTATTTATATAGCGCTGGATCTTGTGCAGAGACAAATCAAAGCGCTTTCACACCAGTCATTCTCACGCACGCATAACTCTAAAACTGTAGAAACTAAACACAAGGAAGAGGCAGGCAAGGGAAGCTATTTTGGGAAGAGGTGGGTTTTAAGGCCAGACTTGAAAGAGCTGAGTATGGAGACTTGACGAAGCGAAAGAGGAAGTTCATTCATGGGAGCCTGGGTTCCATTCCCATTCTAGCCCTTTCTCCCAAGTTTGACTGGAACAACAACAACAAGAGAGGCAAGGCCTTCAAGACTCACTTGTGATACACTTAAAACAAGAGAGGCAAGGCCTTCAAGACTCACTTGTGATACACTTAAAACAAGAGAGGCAAGGCCTTCAAGACTCACTTGTGATACACTTAAGAAAAAAAATCCAAGCTTTTTATGTATTGAGTATAATTTCAAAATGTAATGTTTAAGATGAGAAAGATCAGTTTAACCCCTAGGCTGCCTGCATGACGAGATAACTCAGCATGTATGCTCGTCATCGAAATATTCTGACTTTTCCCTGGTTTGCATTCACTTCCTTGGCAAAAATAGTGGTAGCTTTAGCCTGGGGAATCTCTCTAGATTCTATTCATAGCTAGAAACCCCATCTATGTCATAAAGCAGTCCTTTATTTGAACGTTTTGGTTGGGTCACTGTCCAAGTGTTTGCCTGACTTCTCTCCTCGCTCGCTCAACAAAATGTTGGACTGACGCCGTGCTCAAGACATGCGATCGTGACGAAATAAATCAACCATGATTTCTTTCTTTAGCTGATGCTCAGAAAGAATTGAAGCGTAAATTCGAAGGAGAAGATAGAGATGAACATTTATAGGGCGATCTGATAGAAAATAAATGAATAATGAAGAGAGTGGCCACGATGCGACTGTCGGTGAGTGATGCCGGCTGTACAGATCT
>NC_134889.1:29694564-29704564 GCF_041734735.1 Babylonia areolata
GTGTATGTGCGTGTGCGTGCGTGCGAGCGCGTGTGTGTGTGTCTTCGTTTCTTTGTTTGCTTTTCTCTTCGGTTGTTGTTTTTCCATTGATTCTCTCTCTCTCTCTCTCTCTCTCTCTCTCTCTTGTTCGCAGGTGTTCATGCGTGTGTGAATGTGTGTGTGTGTACGTGTGTTTGTGTGTTTAATCAGCTAAGAAACACACACACACACACACACACACACACACACACACACACACACACACAAACAAACAAACAAACAACGAACAAACACATACATGAGCGCGCGCACGCGTACACACACACACACACACACACACACACACACACACACACACACACACACACACACCACAGCTTGGTATATAGTCCGTTCGTTCGTTCGTTCGTTCGTTCATTCGTTCATTCGCTCGTTCAACAGTGAATCAATTAATGTAGCCCCTTGGCAAGGTATATCACGCCTGATTACGAATGATCGCTAGTTAGTGCAGTTCGAGAAAGGCGTAGAAAGTCTGATTAGGCAAGGCCTCATTGGAAGCTTATCTACTTTAACACGCCACTGGTCGATTGTACTTTGTAGACTTGCTGGCCTCTACATAGTAGGCCTACTGTTTGTGTTATTCGACTCGAAGTAGGTTTGTGCATAAAAAAAAAAATTAACGTGCACTTGGGTGTCGGGCGATTACGGCATGCGCATGTGTAGTGTTCGGTGTCGTAGAAAAGTGTCAAAGGTCTCTTGACTGAAACTGGAGTGTGGAAGTGAAGTGGTGTCGGTTGTTGTTGTTGTTGTTGTTGTTGTTGCTTACATGCCTACCAGTTTGGCAGGCACAGGGCCATATCAGGATTGACTGTTGCACGTGCTTTTATATGACAAAAAAATATATATCATTCATAAAATTATAGTGTCTGGTGGTGTGTGTATGAAGCGTTTTGTGTTGACGATTTTCCGGAACTGCTCATGGCCGGGTTTTGTTTTACACGGTTCACACGACAGCAGGTTTGCATTCTTTTTTCTTTTTCTTTTTTTTTCAGTAGTCGTCGTCGTTGTCGTCGTCGTCGTCGTCGTGTGTGTGTGTGTGTGTGTGTGTGTGTGTGTGTGTGTGTGTGTGTAGTGTGGTGGTGGTGGTGGTGGTTGTGGTGAAGTGTGTAGTGTGTGTGTGTGTGTGTGAGTGTAGTGTGGTGTGTGTGTGTGTGTGAGTGTAGTGTGGTGTGTGTGTGTGTGTGTGTGTGTAGTGTAGTGTAGTGTAGTGTAGTGTGGTGGTGGTGGTGGTGTGTGTGTGTGTGTGTGTGTGTGTGTGTGTGTGTAGTGTGGTGTGGTGTGGTGTGTGTGTGTGTGTGTGTGTGTGTGTGCGTTCGTTCGTTCGTCAGTTCTTTAGTTTAACGCCTTCTCGCTATTGATGATAATAAACTAAGTGTGTGTGTGTGTGTGTGTCTGTCTGTTTGTCTGTCTATCTGTCTGTGTCTGTGCATGCCATTGTGTGCGTACGCACTTGGGTGCTCTTGTGTACGTATGCACGTCAGTATAGTGTGGGTGGGTGTGCGCACGCGCGCGTGTTGGTGGGTGTTTATCATTATGTTATGATAATTATTGCGAAGCACTTTCATATTCTGTTGTATACCATTTAAACAGGTGGACAATTCAAAGGAGCATCTTCATATTCTGTCCTATTCTATTGTAACAGGTGGACGATATCATGAAGTACCTACATATTCTATTCTATTCTATTCTAACTGGTGGACTATATCATGAAGTCATGAAACACCTTCATGTTTTATTCTAACAGGTAGAAGATTTAATGAAGCGCCTTTAAATTTCATATTCTATTCTCTTCTAACAGGTGGGCGATATCGCGAAGCACCTTTAAATCCATAGTATAAACTCTTCTGACAGGTGGACAATATCATGAAGCATCTCCAAAATTTAATTCTAATCTAACAGGTAGATGATATGATAAAGTGCCTTAAAAAGAATCCATATAATCTACTCTATTCTATCCTCTTGCAACGGGTGGAAATAATATGAAGCACTTTCAAATCCATAGTATAAACTCTTCTAACAGGTGGACAATATCGTGAAGCATCTCCAGATTCTAATCAAACAGGTAGATGACATGATAAAGTGCCTTAAAAAGAATCCATATTCTACTCTTTTCTCTTCTCTTCTGACAGGTGGACAATATCATGAAGCATCTCCAAAATTTAATTCTAATCTAACAGGTAGATGACATGATAAAGTGCCATAAAAAGAATCCTTATTCTACTCTATCTCTATTCTCTTCTCTTCCATGGGTGGACAATATCGTGAAGCACCTTAAAAATCCATATTCTATTCTGTTCTATTTCCTTCCAACAGGTGGACAATATCGTGAAGCACCTTAAAAATCCATATTCTATTCTTTTCTCTTCTCTTTCATCAGGTAGACGATATCGTGAAGCACCTTAAAAATCCATATTCTATTCTGTTCTATTCTCTTTCAACAGGTGGACGATATCGTGAAGCACCTTAAAAATCCATATTCTATTCTTTTCTCTTCTCTTTCAACAGGTAGACGATATCGTGAAGCACCTTAAAAATCCATATTCTATTCTTTTCTCTTCTCTTTCAACAGGTAGACGATATCGTGAAGCACCTTAAAAATCAATATTCTACTCTGTTCTATTCTCTTTCAATAGATAGACGATATCGTGAAGCACCTTAAAAATCCATCTTCTATTCTTTTCTATTCTCTTTCAACAGGTAGACGATATCGTGAAGCACCTTAAAAATCCATATTCTACTCTGTTCTATTCTCTTTCAATAGATAGACGATATCGTGAAGCACCTTAAAAATCCATATTCTATTCTGTTCTATTCTCTTTCAACAGGTAGACGATATCGTGAAGCACCTTAAGAATCCATATTCTACTCTGTTGTGTTCTGTTCCAACAGGTGGACGACATCGTCAAACGCCTCCAGCGGGAGACCGTGGCCAGCACGCGCCAGGACGGGGCCAGCGAGAGCCGCACGGTGAAGGAGAAGGAGAAGAACAACCCCAAGTACCTGGGGCTCAAGAAGGTCTCCCAGGCAGAGATCGAAGAGATCACCGAGCGCGTCAACAAGCCCACCAAGATGTCCACCATCCGCGAGAAGCCCCGCAATCCTTCCGACATGCCCCAGGTGGCGTGAAAGCTTACTTTCCTGCATGCCGCCCGGGTGGTGGGGGTGGTGGTGGTGTGGTGGTTGGAGAGGAAGGGAGGAAGGGTGGGGTGGATGGAAGGGGCTGCGGATGGGGTGATTGGGAAAGCTGGAACGTTTCTGTGAGTTACTGATTTTTTTTTTTTTTTTTTTTTGGGTGGGGGGGGGGGTGGGGGGGGGGGGGGGGGGGGGTGATTGGTGATTGGTTGATATTTAATTTATTCGTCCAGTGTTCCCATCTGCTCCACCACCACACCCTATCCCCTGTCCCCCCCGCGCCCCCTACCCACCACCCTCCCTTTTTTTGTAAAAAAAAAAAAAGGGGGGGGGGGGGCGGGGGGGAAGGCCAGTGTCTTTTTTTTTTTTTGGTTGTTTTTTTTTTTTTTTTTTTTTGGTGGGGGGACGGGGGGGGGGGGGGAGTGTTGGTATTTATCCGTCCATTGTTCTCATCTCCATCCCACCCCCACTCCCCCCTCACTCAGCCTCGTTGTTTTGGGTGGGTTTTTTTTCTGTAGGATGCTAGCTCATCATATCAGACCTCTTTTTCTTTCTTTCTTTTTTTTTTCTTCTTTTTTTTATATCATGATTTTGGTCTTAAGTCTTCCTAAAACCAAGAGGTGTTGAACAAAGAAAAAAATCTCCAAATCAAGAATATCAACTCTAAATTAGAAAGGGGAAAGGAAAATTTGTATAATGCATCAAGTTGTTCAAGAAGACACGGAACGATTACAAGTGCTTGTAAAAAAGAAAAAGAGAGAGGGGGGGGGGGGGGAGTTAACGAACAGGAAGATGTGTTGACATTCTGGTGCTGCTGTTTTAATTAATCAACAAATAATTAAAACGACACAGGTGTGAAGGCAAAGTGTAGCGAACATCAACTGCAAGAGTTTCATGTCTCTGTTGGCACACCATTATTAAACAGTCCCTGTGTGTCGACAGGTGTTTAGAAAAAAACAAGATTTCAGTCATTGCTACATGTTCAAACACACACACACACACACACACACCAAACAACAACAAAGGGAGGACAAAAAAAAAGTTTAAGTTCTTTTTCTCATTAAGTATTTCGCCTTTCGTTACTTGCATGTCAAATGAACGTTAACGTCAATGTAAAATGACATAACAGGTCCAACAGACTAGCAGTTTACCTGGAGTGTTTCTGTACTTTGACAAAATGGGTATTGTTGTACCAGACAGTATTATTCACAGTGAAAATCTTTTTTCCTAACACTCACTCTTTCTTTCTCTTTCTCTTATGCTCACACACATACAAAAGCATGCAGGTTCACTCACAATCACGAAATAATCATGGAGTTTCCATATGTTATGGAAAGCTCTGCGAACAGTATTATGGAAAGAGCGAGTCATAATTACGGTTGTTGACGTTCTTTTAATTAACTGTTGTTTCTTTTTTGTATATGTTGCTTTGTTTGCGGACAAAACGTCACAATTATATCAGTATTAGTATATTTTACACCTGAATTGTATACAACCAAAAATGATTGCTGTTTGATACTTTGTTGTATTATTTTCAAAATGATTTTTTTTTTTTTTTTTCCTTCTTTTTTTTGCATAGTGGCAAAGAATGTAACACAATATACAATACTGATTCTGGTACTTGTGTTTGTTGTACAGACAGTGAAAGAGAGGATGTTTTATCTCACCCAAACCAACTTCTGTCTTCTTTCATCACTCAAAACTTACTGATATAAAGAAACAGACAAGATCATGCGTCTTTACAGACTTGATCTGGATGCATACAAGTCTCACTTTTGAGTGATAATAGTAGGTGTTACAGTTTGTAAACAAGTAAATAAATGAATTAATAAATTAAATGAATGAATAGAATATATATATATATATATATATATATATATATATATATATATATATATATATAAGCAAACAAACAAACAAAAACAGAAAATATATGAGACATAAGATGGCAAATGTAGATGGCAAACAGGACAGCCTGTAGTATGCATGCCAAGGCAAGAGCCACTGTACTAAATATGAAAAAAACCCATCAAACTGCAATTATTAGCTATTCAACAAAGATACAGATTTTAGCCAGCTGTACGTGCATTCTTAATACCTCAAATGAACTGTAGCTGACGGGCGCAATAGCAGAGTGGTTAAAGCGTTGGACTGTCAATCTGAGGGTCCCGGGTTCGAATCACGGTGACGGCGCCTGGTGGGTAAAAGGTGGAGATTTTTACGATCTCCCAGGTCAACATATGTGCAGACCTGCTAGTGCCTGAACCCCCTTCGTGTGTATATGCAAGCAGAAGATCAAATACGCACGTTAAAGATCCTGTAATCCATGTCAGCGTTCGGTGGGTTATGGAAACAATAACATACCCAGCATGCACACCCCCGAAAACAGAGTATGGCTGCCTACATGGCGGGGTAAAAACGGTCATACACGTAAAAGCCCACTCGTGTGCATACGAGTGAACGTGGGAGTTGAAGCCCACGAACGCAGAAGAAGAAGAACTGTAGCTTTTGCAAGATTTGCAAAAAATCTAAAGAAAAATAGAAAATGTAATTATACACCCGCACATTCCTTTCAGACTCTACAAATGAATCGCAGCACACACATTACTCGAAGTTCTGAACAATTTACTGGCACAGTTACAGTCATATCCTTTCCCAGTACAAAATTGTGGGTCAACGTCAGACAAGGGAGTTCACTTGTGTTGACTTTACCAAAAGCAAGAGCTTGAAGAACTGTTCTATCAAGTTTCTTTCACCAACCTGTGCCCATGAAATGATTTAGTGAGCAGATTATTATCAGTCTTTGTAGAGGCTACAAGCAGTACATGAACTATTTTGTGAGCAGATTATTATCAGTCTTTGTGGAGGCTACAAGCAGTACTTGAACTATTTTGTGAGCAGATTATTACCAGTCTTTGTGGAGGCTACAAGCAGTACATGAACTATTTTGTGAGCAGATTATTTTCAGTCTTTGTGGAGGCTACAAGCAGTACATGAACTATTTTGTGAGCAGATTATTACCAGTCTTTGTGGTGGCTACAAGCAGTACATGAACTATTTTGTGAGCAGATTATTACCAGTCTTTGTGGAGGCTACAAGCAGTACATGAACTATTTTGTGAGCAGATTATTACCAGTCTTTGTGGTGGCTACAAGCAGTACATGAACTATTTTGTGAGCAGATTATTTTCAGTCTTTGTGGAGGCTACAAGCAGTACATGAACTATTTTGTGAGCAGATTATTACCAGTCTTTGTGGTGGCTACAAGCAGTACATGAACTATTTTGTGAGCAGATTATTACCAGTCTTTGTGGTGGCTACAAGCAGTACATGAACTATCAACCATATTTTTGGTGACTACAAAGGAAAGCATGATTATTTGCATGTCCTTTCCTGTTAAGTATATACATGACACCTTTCATGTTAAGTATATATATGACACCTTTCGTGTTAAGTATATATGACAAAGGGAGAGAGAGAGACGATAACCATAAGCCATCGTCAAGCATGGAAGGGTGATATACCAGCATATTTACAGCAATAACATTTGTGAAAACTATAAGAATGGCTTGATCCACAACACAAACTATGACTTCTTTATATAAAAAAAAACCCAACAAATTCCAACACCAATAATTAAAAAATACATTGTATTTGCACTGTTTCCTCTACTGCCTGAGAATGAGTAATTGTAAATGTTCATTTGACACCGGAATCTGAAAATATCACAAACTAAAAGAGAATTCAAAAATCTGCCAATATATGTAGTTGTTTTCAAAACAGCAAAGCAAATCTGAGCTTTTTACTCGCTCAACTGTTGCAAAAACAGTCCTCATAAATGAAGATAATGATGTCTGTGAGCAGTGAAATAAAAGAGAACAATTCGCAAAGCTATACATTTAAAGTCAAACAGAAGAAACCATTAGTCCAAGGCAGTGAAGTTAAGATCAGATGGAACAAACCATTATCCCAAAGCTGTGAATTTAACAGCAGATAGGGAAAAAAACATTATTCCAAAGCTGTGAATTTAACAGCAGATAGGAAAAAAAAAAACATTATTCCAAAGCTGTGAATTTAAAATCAGATGGAACAAACCATTATCCCAAAGCTGTGAATGTAACAACAGATGGGAAAAAAACACACACCATTTTTCCAAAGCTGTGAATTTAAAAGCAGGTCGAACAAACCATTATTCCAAAGCTGTAAATTCAAACTTGAATGGAACATTTTTTTTTTCCAAAGCTGTGAATCTGAAATCAGATGGAACAAACCCAGATGGAATAAACCATTATTCCTAAGCTGAGAATTTAACAAACAGATGGAGAAGAAGAAGAAGAAGAAGAAGAAGAAGAAGAAAAGCACCATTCTTCCAAAGCTGTGATTTCAAAATCGGATGGAACACAAACCATTATTCCAAAGCTGTAAATTCAAACTTGAATGGAACAAAGCATCTCTTTCCAAAGCTGTGAATCTGAAATCAGATGGAGCAAACCATTATTCCAAAGCTGTGAATTAAACTCGGATGGAGCAAACCATTATTTCAAAGCTGTGAATTTGAAATCAGATGGAGCAAACCATTTCTCTCCAAAGCTGTGAATTCAAACTCAGATGGAGCAAACCATTATACCAAAGCTGTGAATTCAAACACAGATGGAGCAAACCATTATTTCAAAGCTGTGAATTCAAACTCGGATGGAGCAAACCATTATTCCAAAGCTGTGAATTCACACTTGGGTGGAGCAAACCATTATTCCAAAGCTGTGAATTCAAACTCAGATGGAGCAAACCATTATTCCAAAGCTGTGAATTCACACTTGGGTGGAGCAAACCATTATTCCAAAGCTGTGAATTCAAACTCAGATGGAGCAAACCATTATTTCAAAGCTGTGAATTCAAACTCAGATGGAGCAAACCATTTCTTTCCAAAGCTGTGAATTCAAACTCAAATGGCGCAAACCATTATTTCAAAGCTGTGAATTCAAACTCAGATGGAGCAAACCATTATTTCAAAACTGTGAATTCAAACTCAGATGGAGCAAACCATTATTTCAAAGCTGTGAATTCAAACTCGGATGGAGCAAACCATTTCTTTCCAAAGCTGTGAATTTGAAATCAGACAGTGCAAACCATTATTCCAAAGCTTTGACTTTATAATTAAAAAAAAAAAAATCAAATGGAACAAAAGTATACAAAGTATTCTTCCAAAGTATGTGACTTTAAAACCGAATGGAAGAGAAGCAGGGAAATCCCAATCCAACAGAAGAAACCAAGCACAAGTCACTTCTTCTTGGGGCCTCCTACTGGCAGTCCCTTATCTTTGCCTCGAAGTTTGATACCTGAAAAAAAAAAAGATAAAAAATAAAGCACAATCACATACTGGATATCAGGGCAAAGGTAAGTTGTGCACGAGCAAACATACACACACACGCGCGCGCGCACACACACACACACACATAACCTTTTTTTTTCTTCTTTTTTTTTTTAAGGAAAGTGTCAATGCACTAGAAGACGGACACTCTTCTGCATGTTCCAATAAACTACACACACACACACACACACACACACACATAGATATATATAGATAGATATATATACATATATATATATATATATATATATATATATATATATATATATATTGGTCAGTTGATTTAGGCAGAAGAGAGACAATTAGACAGTAGTCAGTTCTTGTCAATATTTTGTTGATGACGTTCATCATTTTGGAGTCAGTTTTGACGTGGAACAGTTTCATTTAGTGTAGAAAGATAATGTTTGGTTTGTTTAATATAAAAGGATGTATCATGATCAATTATAACCAAAGTAAGCTTTCAGTTTCTTTAGTTCCAATTACTATCTTCTTCTTTTTTTAAGTAATGATGTTGATATCTTGGTAATGCGATAACAAAAACCGGAGGCTTGGTTGTTGATTATTATTTGGTTCAGTGGGGAAACTGAAAAGTTTCTGCTATAAATTCCTCTCGGTCTCATTCTGTTCCAGTGTCTGATCTACAGCATGAAGTCTTTTAGAAATGTATGCAGAAGTTTGTGGTATGTGGAGAGGAGAGGATGGTATCATAAATATTGGTATTTTCAGATTGAATTTTTTTAATAATAATAATAATAATAAATAATTTACACACACACACACACACACACACATATATATATATATATATATATATATATATATATATATATATATATATGATCTTCATATCAACAACAAAAAAATTGACACATGTATCACTTGGGGGGAACTTCTCAAAATGAACCAATGTGCGAAGAGAGGAATTCTGAGAAGACGTAACTCTTTTTTCTTTTTTTTGCCACAAGTGTTTCACAATGTCTGTGTGAAAAGTGACAAAAGTAATTCATTTTCTTTTCTTAAGTTTCAGTTTGTTTCTCAAGATGGTATCACACTGCGTCCTAACAAATCCATATGCACTCCACCACATTGGCTGGCAGATGCCTGACCAGCAGCATAAACCAACATGCTTTAACTCTCTCCATACGAACGGCGAAAGAGACGACGTTAACAGCGTTTCGCCCCAATTACCACCATCAAAATATTGCAAGTGGAAGGCTCTTATACCAAAGAGGTGAATGTTGACAAAGAATACCACAATTCTGACGACGGAAGCTAAAGGTTGGGTCATTCAGACACCCACTGGACATCCGAGGGGTCTGTGTAGAGGAGAAGAGAGGACTGGCCGTACCGAGTGAGTTAAACAGGCCTTGAGTGCATGCATATATAATTGTGTACCTGTCAGAGTGGATTTTCTCAACAGAATTTTGCCAGAGGACAACATTCTCGTTGCCATGGGTTCTTT
>NC_134889.1:29709564-29739564 GCF_041734735.1 Babylonia areolata
AGTGTGGATTTTTCTGCAGGATTTTGCCAAAGGACAACAACTCTCGTAGCCATGGGTTCTTTTCCAATGTGCCAAGTGCGAACTGCACACACTGAGGACCTCAGTTTATCGTCTCATCTGAATGACTAGATGCTCAGTTTGATTTTCCATTCAAACTTGGCAGAAAGGGCGAGAGCTGGATTCGAACCCACACCCTCATGTATTCTCCATGTTGGCAGCTGAGCGTCTTGACCATTCTGCCACCTTCCTCCCTGGTGTAGCCGTACATCAGGCATGCCACCAAGGCAGGAAAAAAAAAAGGAAAATCAGACAACAACAAAAAATGCAGCTGAAATTGGAAAAAAAAAGAGGATTTTTTTTTTCTGTTGGCTGAACCCACAACAGTGTCAAAAATAAAAGACTAATTAATACAGACATGGATTTTCTCAATTAGTGTAACTGTTTACTCACCCCCCTCCCCCCATCTTTAGAACGAGGCTTAACATGGTACAATACCCCCCCCCCAAAAAAAAAAGGGTGGGGAGGGGGGGATCCGGGGGCATGCTCCTCTGGGGAAATTTGACATTTTGAACACGAATTAGCCATATATATATAAAATCAGAGTAAGAACACATAACAACAAAACACATGGAATGGGCTTGCAAGGGTTGCTCCAACTGACTTTTTAGTGTCTATTGATTAGTATATAGTCTATATAGACACTAAAAAGTCAGTTGGAGCAATCCTTGCAAGCCCATTCCATGTGTTAGAATTTACCTGGAAAAATTAGTATTGTTACTGTAAGGGGCAAACTGGGTGTGAGAAAAGCACACAGAACATTACAAAGAAACGCTGTTAGTATGATAAAAAATGATCATGGATGAATTATAGCCTTACCGGACCACCAATCCACAGGTAAATTTATCCAACAGCAAAATGTCATTCAGCAAAGTTAAGTCATCCAAAGAGGTCTGTCCCAGAAACAGGAAAACTTTTTACTCTGGATGTAGTTGTAAAACAGGGGTTTTGCAGGAACATGGAGGAGGCATATGCACGTACAGGACACTCAACAAGATTTCTTTGAGAAGAAGGCTCGGATATCCGCTGATGCCTTTATTTTTCTGTCCGAGGCCTGGCTGCTATTGCATGCAGAATCCTTGGCAATGGACTGTGGAGAGTCTGGACCAGGTTGTGCAGAGCTTCGGGACTTACTGCCAGAGAGACAGACAACAAAATGGTTTGGTGTCCAAGCACTTTCTGGCAAACTCTTTCCATCCGTTCTTGTCCACATGATGCCAGGCAAATCCGACTCCTTGGAATGACTGCTCACTCTTGGTGAAATGATTCTGTGGAGGTACTGTCGTACATTGTGTCCTCCATAGGAAGGATAAATAGAAAAAATCGGTCTTTGCAAGACACAGCAACAGCATGTAGTTGCCAGATCCCCATGTATGTTCCTGGAGTGTGAATGTGCAGCACCTCTTTTCTAAAAGTACTGCGAACAGCCTCTGAAGTCAGTTCTGTTGATGTATACTGGTCTGAGAACAAAGCATATGTTTTAAGATGATCTGCGGGTGAAGCAGTTGATCTCAAATTTTCTTCTGTGAGGTAGAAGTCTTCATGCGCAGCCAGTTCAACAGCAATTCTGAGGCGCATTTGAAAGTGATGTTCTTGGACTCCTGTTGCTAGCAGTGATGCGCATCGGGGGAGGCAGTTTCCATCTCCATAAATTTGAATGGGCACCAAACCTGGTGCATCGTCTGGCAGAAGTTCTTCAGATTCCTGGTCAGCTAGATAGTGTTTGAGTTTCTGAGAACTGAATGGAACTGGATACTGTTCAAGCATTTTTTTCTCCACTCTCACTTAAGACACTGAGTGTGTAAGAGTTGCGAGTTGGTGCCTTTGTGTGTGTATGGATATTTAAGTGCACGTGTGTACTGCTTGCTAGTTGAATCTGTGTGTGTGTGTGTGTGTGCGTGTGTGCCGGCCAACTTCTCCCCTTCCCCCAGATCAAAAACACTGTAACCCACCAATAATTGAATATTTCTATTTAAAAATGAATAAATAGGCATTACCTGGAAGGCGTGATGCATTCCTGCAGGCAGCAAATATTTCCTGGTGTGTAGGTCGAGTCAAATGTTTGCGAATAGTGACGAACCCTCGACTGGAATATTTGATTTCGCTGTCGCACACAGTGCAGTACGCATAGCCATCTTTCTCGATCTTCCGTATCACCTCGCCAACTCGCTGATCTTCAACAGTTTTGTCCACCCATTCCCATCTCCATTTGTTCTTTGAATCTCGATCAAAAGAAGATGTTTTAGCTGTCCGTTCAATGAAAACAGGCCTTGGCATTGTGTGAGTCGTTCACTGTAGCCTAGATCTACGTCGCTGTAGCCTAGAGTAAGCCGGTCAACAAACGAGACTTCCCGCGAAGCGGAAGTGAATTCTGGGATAGGCCTACTATGATAATCATTGATTGGAAACCGGTGCAGAGCCAAAAATGACCCCCGCCTTCCAGAATTTATTGAAATGTGTCGCTCCGCGGAAATCAAAGTTTCGTGCGGCGGAATCATCTTCACTGGCGGCGGATCGATATTTTGAACGGCTGATTTGTAATGAACCACGGCGATTTTCCGCCTAACGGCGGAAAAGTATTATGCTTGGTACATATATAGGAAAAAATAAAAAATAAAACAAATAAAACTGCATGCAGGAAAAAATACACACAAAAAATGGGTGGCGCTGTAGTGTAGCGACGCGCTCTCCCTGGGGAGAGCAGCCCGAATTTCACACAGAAATCTGTTGTGATAAAAAAAGGAATACAAATACAAATACAAATATGGATTTGTCCGAACGCAGCGACGCCTCCTTGAGTAACTGAACTTGAACTCATTCATCATCATTACCTGAGCCAGGTCCTTCTGGGTGAATCCCTTGGACTGCCTGCCCTGCTGGATCAGCTTGGCCACGTCAAGGCCGATGTGCTCGTGGTGCAGCTCCTCCGTCTCCCTGTCCAGCTTGGCCGTGTTCTTGGCCGCCGAGCTCTGTTTGTTCTGGCCTGCCGCAACTGTGGACACACACACACATACACACACACAGAGTTCACACACACACACATACAGACACAGAGTTAACACACACATAGTTCACACACACACACACACACACACACACACACACACACACAGAGTTCACACACACACACACAGAGTTCACACACACACACACACACACACACACACACACACACACACACAGACGATGTGAAGGAACCCAGCAAAACGTAATGTGTGTTCCTTTCAAGCTTAAAGGATGTAAAATGTGGCTGATTTCTGTTATGATTTTGAAAAAAAAAAGACTGAATACTTCCTGTGATGGTCTGGGATATGTCTTTTTGATATGTAGAAGTGATGGATGCTGGTGGTGTTGGTAGTATTTAAAGATGGCAGATTTTTACCTGTTTGCGCATGTGCGTATAGGTGTATGTATGTATGGCAGTGTGTGTGTGTGTGTGTGTGTGTGTGTGTGTGCGTATAGGTGTATGTATGGCAGTGTGTGTGTGTGTGTGCACGTGTGTGTGTGTGCACACGTGTGTGTGTGTGTGTGCACATGTATGTGTGTGTGTGTGTGTAAGTGGAAAGACGTTAAACTGAAGACAATACACACACACACACACACACACACACACACACGTGGTTTCAGTATCTCAAGGATACTGGTATGGCCACCTATGTAACAAGATCCAGTGGCCTTGTTAAAAACAATCCTCCAAAGAACTGTTGAGGGAGGGAGACGGGGGAGGTGGGGGAGAGAGACAGAATGAAAAAATGATGGACTGACAACACTGCACGTTGGACAGGGAAGCCATTTGCAGAGACCCAGGCTTTTAGTTGACACACAACCAGCAGAGATGGAGGAATCTGGTGAACAGTTCTTCTGTGCGGCAACCCAACAACTCCTCAGATGTACGGGTGATTAACTCACTCAGTACGGCCAGTCCTCTCTTCTCCTCTACACAGACCCCTCGGATGTCCAGTGGGTGTCTCAATGACCCAACCTTTAGCTTCCGTCGTCAGAATTGTGGTATTCTTTGTCAACATTCACCTCTTCAGTATAAAAGCCTTCCGCTTGCAATATTTTGATGGTGGTAACTGGGGTGAAACGCTGTTAACGTCGTCTCTTTCGCCGTTCGTATGGAGAGAGTTAAAAAGAAGAAGAGGAATGGAGAGCTCTATACCTCTAGGTTTTGAGATGACCTGATATGGCTATGCTCTGTTCTTTCTTTCATCAAATACCTTCACAACTGTGCCGGGGTTTTTTTTTTTGTTTGTTTGTTTTTTGTTGTTGTTGTTGTTGTTTTTTAATACCTTTGCCACCTTACATGTCTGAATGACCTGTTTAATTGCAATCCACTGGAAAACTTACCAGAAGGCTTTGATATATATATAAATACGAAATTCAGGTTTCATACAGCTGTGATGAACTGTATGCACACCCACCCACACTGATAAAATAAACACATGCACGCAAAATTATAGACACAGAGATTACACACACACACACACACACACACACACACACTCCCATACACACACCGTTACGCACATGCACAGAGGTAAAAATCTGCCATCTTTAAATGCCAACACCACCAGCATCCTGCACTTCTACAAAATCAAAAAGACACATCCCAGACCATCACAGGAAATATTCAGGGGTTGTTTTGTTTTGTTTTTTTGCTTGTTTGTTTGTTTGTTTGATTGTTTGATTTTTTTCCCCTTTCTTCTACTGTTGCCTCTTGTTGCTGTTTAGCAGGCAGTGTGTTGTGTGATTAGTTGTTTTTCTTTGAGTACTATATTGTTTGGTTGTTGTTTTTTACCAGTACACTGAGCAACTCTTATTTTTGCAAAACAATACCCAGACAGCATAAGCCCATCTAGAAGCTGGGACCCACATGGATGCAACCCTTCAGTCCGCGCTGGGCTGCCTACCCGAGTCCGACCCGTACCCACATGGGTTTGCCCAAGTTACTTGGGGACAGGGGATGCAACCCTACCTGGGTGGGCTACCCACCTGTTCCCCACTGGACAAGAGATGGGTGGCCACTTACGCAACACACTGGCCCTTGTCTTACTTGGTAAAGCCCATGTGAAGCCCAAGTGAAACCATATTATTCTATGTTGTTGTTTTTTACAGCATAGCAGTTCTTTGCATTTGTGAGCAGAAAGAGCCAGTCTTCATTAGTTTTGTGAGCAGAACAAGCAATTCTTCTTAATTCTATTTTGAGCAGATACAGCAACTCTTCTATTTCTGTGTGAGTTACAAGGTAGCTCTTATTGTTAAAGAGCGGGCCTTTTAGCTCTTTATTTTATTTATTTATTTCTATTGCAAGCAATTAGGCATGCCAACGTTCCTATTTGGGCAAACATTTAATGTGTTTCTAAACATTGCTGCAATACCACTCCAGACGCAAAACTGAAAATATGTTCTTCAACAAACAGAAACAGACGGTCAACCCCAACCCCATGACGGGCGCAAAAGCCAAGTAGTTAAGGCGTTGGACTGTCAATCTGAGGGTCCCGGGTTCGAATCACGGTGACGGCGCCTGGTGGGTGAAGGGTGGAGATTTTTACGATCTCCCAGGTAAACGTATGTGCAGACATGCTAGTGCCTGAACCCCCTTCGTGTGTACATGCAAGCAGAAGATCAAATGCGCACGTTAAAGATCCTGTAATCCATGTCAGCGTTCGGTGGGTTGTGGAAACAAGAACATACCCAGCATGCACACCCCCGAAAACGGAGTATGGCTGCCTACATGGCAGTACGGTCATACATGTAAAAGCCCACTCGTGTGCTTACGAGTGAACGTGGGAGTTGCAGCCCACGAACGCAGAAGAAGAAGAACCCCAATACCAACCATGTCAAGCGCAACTATTATACACAGACTTGTGAGCGCGCACACAACCAGTACACTGTATATCCTTTTTTATCTTTTCAAAGATGAATGCAATAAAGTGAATGCCATTGAGGGATTAAAGATTAAACAACTTTTAAGGCAATATCATTATTGTATTTGCCTTAGGGATGGTAACACAAAGACAAAACTAAAGGAAAAAAAAGAGGTTGTTGGTCTACTACTACAGCAGAGACAATCTAATTCAACTCTCGAGAGTTTTCTACAGCGGTTTGTAAAAGATCGTAGGGCTGAAACGAGTCACTCATTCCGGTGTGGAACGGAACGGGGGCCAAATAGCAACAGTTAAACACGTCCACCAGTGAAGCCAGAGAATCAAAGCGCACAGGATCAAATCCCAAACTGGCCAGTGTGTTCTCCCCCTCCACTGACTAGACTTTTGAGTGGTGGTCTGGACGCTAGTCATTCGGGTGAGATGATAAACCAAGGTCCCTGTGTAGCATGCACGTAAAAGAACCCAAGGCAACAAAAGGGTCCCCCCTAGCCAAAATAAGCAGACAAACCCATTTTGATAGGAAGACAAATACGCTAGCAGGCAGAAAAAAAAAAGGAAGAAAGATATCTTTAAAAAAAAAAAAGAAGAAAAAAAAAGAGGGTAGTGGTGCTATACTGTTGACACGCCCTCTCCCTGGGGAGAGCAGCTGAGTCCACTCAGAGAAATCTAAATAGTGAAAATGAATAATGCAATACAATACCTGTTCCTGCTTCTATAACATTTATGATGTGTTTAAAACCCCAAGGGTCTTCAACACATTGCAGGAAATCTTATGAGTCCAAGTATGTTGCTTCAAATCGTTTTGCGTTGGAATCCGTGTTCGTGCTCCCATCCTCACAGTGAGTACAATACTGGTTTCTCTAAAAAAAAAAAAAAAAAAAAACTTGACTGGCTGACAGCCTAACACAACTTTAATAAAGCAGTACCACCACTCAGTATCAGAACGAGAGTTTTCTCTCTAAAAAAAAAAAAAACAAAAAAAAAAAACTTGACTGGCTGACAGCCTAACACAACTTTAATAAAGCAGTACCACCCACTCAGTATCAGAAAGAGAATCTTGTTTTGCTTCACTTCCCCCCCACCCCCTTCCCCTTTCAACCCCCAGTGTGTGTGTGTGTGTGTGTGTGTGTGAGAGAGAGAGTGTGTGTGTGTCCCTTGTTTCAATGTCTTTTCACTTATGTGATGTTACACAGATCTAAAAATGTGTGTGTGTGTGTGTGTGTGTGTGTGTGTGTGTGTGTTCGTGTGTGCATGCAAATGTGCATGTGTGTGTATGTGTATGTTCATGTGTGTGTGTGTGTGTGTGTGTGTGTGTGTGTGAGTGCAGCTTGCTTTTTTCTTTTTTTTTTCTTTTTCATTGGGGCTGTCTCCCTGTGCTGGTGCACCAGTATCATGACAGTCAACATGAAGAATTTCACGTTCCTGGCTGGTGCCCAGAATAGACTTAGTGACTGAATAATCAACAACTGATTGTGCTCACTTCACATAAGGACGGAATAAAAACAGAAAAATGATGGCGACCTAACATCGATGGTTCCCTGCGGACTGCCGACGGTGGAACTGTGACAGACGAACCTGGGTGTGGCCGAGTATGGGGGAATCTAAATGAGCGGCGTGGGAGTAATGCCACTGAAACGGTGCAGATGATGGGGCAGAAAAAAAAAAAAAAAAAAAAAAAAAATGGTGGCAGTGGAATAGCTGCTGAAAAGGTCAGCAATCAGTAATCAGCGACAATGAATGTCCTACTAAATCACTAGTCAGCAACATCCCACCCCCACCCCCCATCCCTTTTTTTAATTTAATTTTTTACTGATATTGAAACCATTCAACATACACACATCTAAACAATGATTCAGCATGCACACATCTAAGCAATAATCTTTATTGGGCGGTATCATTAATGTGCATGAAAAGTACCCAAGTTTCATTGACAAAAAAAAGAAGAAAAAAAGTGACAGAAAAAGAGAGATTGAAAAAAAAAAAGCAGAATAGCTTGTCCTGTCACAGTCCCAGTGCAGGCAGTCTGCAAGGAGCTGTCAATTTCAGGTGGCTGTTCTGCCACACGACAGGGGAGACCCTACCCTGCTGCCTATTCATTTTTGTGGGTGGTGTGCTGTATGGTTGTACCTGTTCAGGTTCAGTATATGAGGAAGACTATGTTGTAGTAAATCCCCTGTGTTCGTTCGTTCTTTAATTTGCTTGACGTCTATCCACATTTGTGATTTTAGACGAAAATCCATTATCTCCCACACCCCACCCATGCTGCTACTTTCCCTGTTCCTCTCTCTTCAATTAGCATTAAAAAAAAAATTAAATAAAGACAAAAAAGGAAGAAGAATATAAGCGAAATAAAATAAACTGACTAGTCAACCAGTAGAAGCACAACAAAGAGCCAACTGGGCTCCAAATTAAACTCTGAACTATTTCAAACATATATGTTGATTATCATATATAACATCTTAAAAGGAAGCAGATGGAACTGCAGATTTTGTAAATGATATTGGTAAATATAGTTCACATTCACGGATGATATGCACGGGGGTAATTTCATTGCCGCAAACACCAAGTCACATTTGAAGTATATTTTGTTTTTTTTATGGCATCCAGTCATAGTCTGTATATTAGACTGGTGAGCCTTCTGCTACTGTGATGTCCTTTTGTTTTAAAAGAAAACATGCGATCTAAACTAAAGCCCTGGTGTGTGTCCGTGTGTGTTCATGTAAATCAGTATCTCTGGAGAAGGGGGTGGGGTGGCGCGTAATTGTGTGTGTGTGTAATTGAATGTGTGCGTTTTTGTAATAATGTGTCATTTCAGTGTGTGTGTGTGTGTGTGTGTGTGTGTGACAGATGAAGACAAGGATGATGACAGTGGTGCTATGGATGTATGGGACTGTATGACAAGGCTCTGCTCTGCACTTGCTCTCTTTGTACTGCATTGCATTGCATTGCATCGCATTGCATTGCAGTGTAGTGTAGTGTAGTGTAATTTGCATTTCATTACTCTTTGTCACAACAGATTTCTTTGTGTTAAACTCTGGTTGGTCTCCACAGGGAGAGCTTGTCACTACAGTGCAGTGCAGTGTAGTGTAGTGTAGTGTAGTGTAGTGTAGTGTAGTGTAGTGTAGTGTAGTGTAGTGTAATTCGTACTGCATTACTCTTTGTCACAACTGATTTTTTGTGTAAAATATAAAAGCATGTCAGTACAGTGCAGTGTGTTGTAGTGTTGTGTAAACTGTACGGCATTTCTCTTTGTCACATCTAATTTCTTTGTGTAAAACTCTGGCTGCCCTCCCCAGGGAGAGCATGTCACTACAGTGTAGTGTAGTGTAGTGTAGTGTAGTGTAGTGTAGTGTAGTGTAGTGTAGTGTAGTGTAATGTAATGTAAATTGTATAGTATTACCATTTGTCACATTTGATTTCTTTGTGTAAAATTCTGGCTGCCCTCCCCAGGGAGAGCATGCCACTACAGTGTAGTGTAGTGTAGTGTAGTGCAGTGTAAATTGTACAGCATTACTCTTTGTCACATCTGATTTCTTTGTGTAAAATTCTGGCTGCCCTCCCCAGGGAGAGCATGCCACTACAGTGTAGTGTAGTGTAGTGTAGTGCAGTGTAAACTGTACAGCATTACTCTTTGTCACATCTGATTTCTTTGTGTAAAATTCTGGCTGCCCTCCCCAGGGAGAGCATGTCACTACAGTGTAGTGTATTGTAGTGTAGTATAGTGTAGTGCAGTGTAGTGTAGTGTAATTTGTACAGCATTGCTCTTTGCCACATCTGATTTCTTTGTGTAAAATTCTGGCTGCACTCCCCAGGGAGAGCATGTCACTACAGTACAGCGCCACTCCCACCCCCACCCCCACCTTTTTTTCTTTTCTTTTTTGTTTCTTTCTTCTTCTTTTCTGCCACCATGCATATTTGTTTTCCAAAAGTGGATTTTTCTAGAGAATTTTGCCAGTGACGAACCCTTTTGTTGCTGCATATGTTTTCTTTTACATGCACAAAGTGCATGCTGCATATGGGACTTTGTGGTTTGTCCTCTCATCCGAAGGACTGGCGTCGTGACCACCACTCATGGCCCCAGTGGAGGGGTACAGAAAGCTGGCCAGTGTGGATTCTCTCACTTCCTGGTGGGACACACTTTCACAAGGCCACCATACCACTCAGAGTCTGGAACAAGTTTTGGTTCCACAAGCATCGACCAGGCCTGGGAGACGCAAATACCTGCAGTGTCGGTCAGGCAGGAAATTGGAGCAACCCACTCCCAAAGACAGATCAAATCCATTTTCCTCACTAGTTCATCATAGTAACTGGTTGTACTGTTAATTACACATATAAATGTATCTGTATATTCATGATGAATTTAAAAGGGGTGGAGGGGTGGGGGGAGGTACAGTATAGAAATTACCTGGTGAAAATGATTCAAAGAAGTATTTCAAATCCTAACTGGTTGTACTGTTAATTACACATATAAATGTATCTGTATATTCATGATGAATTTAATAAAAGGGGTGGGGGGAAGGTACAGCATAGAAATTACCTGGTGAAAATGATTCAAAGAAGTATTTCAAATCCATCAAGTAATAACATGCCAGCCACCATTGTGAAGTGGTTGATATCGCCTACTGACAACACGGAAGGACACAGGTTTGAGTCTCAGCAGGTTTCAAGTTTCTGTTTCTCTAGGTGTCATTGCCTTCAGAAAAAAATCCATACAAGCTACACATCTGCTAGGTGGATGCCTGATGAGCAGCATAACCTTTTAACCCTACCCGCCTAGTCAGGCCTTGAGTGCATGCATATAATTTGTGTACAGGCTATCAGTGTGGATTTCTTTAACTGATTTTTGCCAGAGGACAACACTTTTGTTCACATGGATTCTTTTTCAGTGCGCCAACTGCATGCTGCACACGGGGCCTTGGTTTATCATCTTATCCAATAACTAGATGTTCAGTTTGATTTTCCAGTAAAGTTTCAGTTTCAGTTTCAGTAGCTCAAGGAGGCGTCACTGCGTTCGGACAAAACCATATACGCTACACCACATCTGCCAAGCAGATGCCTGACCAGCAGCGTAACCCAACGCGCTTAGTCAGGCCTTGAGAAAAAAAAAGGTGAATAAATAATAGATAAGCTGATATAAATAAATAAATAAATAATAATTATAATATAGAAAAAGGTAGTAGTAGTAATAATAATAATAATAATAAAATAATAAGGGAATAATAAATAAATAAATAAATAAAAAAGACAACAATGATGATAAATAAGCAAATAAATGTAAAACATGAAGACACACATTCACACATACACCCACACATGCATAACAGATATGCACCAAAAATGCAGTTTCACAGATATGAAAGCACAGTCAAATACATATAAACGTACATGAGCTCCAACACACACACACACACACACACACACACATTACCCTGCACCTCCTCTACCCCCCTCCTCCACACACTCAGTAAAACTTGGGAGAAAGGGTGAGAATGGGAATCAAACCTGGACCCTCACAGTCACAAACAATACATTGGCAAGTAAGTGTCTTAACTCTCTCCATACGAACGGCGAAAGAGACGACGTTAACAGCGTTTCACCCCAGTTACCATCATCAAACTATTGAAAGCGGAAGGCTCTTATACTGAAGAGGTGAATGTTGACAAAGAATACCACAGTTCTGACGACGGAAGCTAAAGGCTGGGTCATTCAGACACCCACTGGCCATCCGAAGGGTCTCTGAAGAGGAGAAGACAGGGCTGGCCGTACTGAGTGAGTTAACCATTCTGCCACCTTCCTCCTTAGCAGAGGTAAATATCACTGGGAGATTTTTCAGCCTGCTTTCAGCACTGAAGAGTGCTGTGGGTTCAAATGGAAAGAGTGGGCCCACACAACTGTCTTGCTCTTAGCAGATGCATCTTACGGAGTTTTACTAAAAAAAATTTCATGACCAATACATTACTGCAAGTGTCTGCATCGCTAGGGCCTGGTTGATGCTGTATCTTATGAAAGCAAGCACAAAATACACCCTTGTCACATTGTCCTGAACCAAAATGGACCTCCACAGCAGCAGTATCATTGTATATGTTACTTTCCTTTCTGTTTTTTGTTTGTTTGTTTGTTTGGTTGTTTTTTTGTGGGTTTTTTGTTGTTGTTTTTTTTGGGGGGGACTTTTCTTTTTGTCACAACAGATTTCTGTGTCTGAAATAATGGGTGCTTTCACTAGAGAGAGCGAGTCACTGAAGTGCAACGCCACCCATACATATACTTCTTTCTTTTTTTTCTGTAAGTATATTTGCTTGACTATAAAAGGTTTTTTGGGGTGGGTTTTTTTTCAGAATTTCAGAACAACCCTTTAGCATTTGTTGCCACAGGTTCTTTTACCTGCACTAAATTCATGCTGCACACAGGAACTCGTCTTACTGTCTCATCTGAAAGACTAACACCAAGAACACTTCTCAAGGTCTAGTGGAAGGGGGTCCATTTTCCATATATATGGGACTTGACCACCTGGACTTTTGCTTCCCAGTCTGGCACATTACTTTTTTTTTTTTAAAATTATATTATTAGTTAGTTAGTTAGTTAGTTTATTTCATTTTATTTATTCATTCTTTTTTTTTCTCAAGGCCTGACAAGGCACGTTGGGTTACGCTGCTGGTCAGGCATCTACTTGGCAGATGTGGTGTAGCGTATATGGATTTGTCCGAACGCAGTGACGCCTCCTTGAGCTACTGAAACTGAAACCACAAGCCTTTCGTATTGTGAGCTCTCATGGTGACCTGAGTTTCAATTTCCCCTCCACTTCCATGCCTGTGGTGAGTTCTTGTCAAGGTCTCCTGGTGTCAGCCAAATCAGTTGGGACCAACTGTTGCTGGAAAGGCATGGTAAAACTATTACCTCTCTTCTTCTATCTTGTAGACTCAAGACCGAGGTAAGGGCACCATTGATCACCTGGCAACCAGTTCTCTTCATTTCTCTCTTAAAGAGAAAAGTAAATTACACTTATTTTCAAATGACGGGCACAACAGCCAAGTGGTTAAAGCACTGGACTTTCAATCTGAGGGTCCCGGGTTCGAATCTTGGTAACGGCGCCTGGTGGGTAATAGGTGGAGATTTTTCCATCTTCCAGGTCAACAAATGTGCAGACCTGCTTGTGCCTGAACCCCCTTAGTGTGTATGCGCAAGCAAAAGATCAAATATGCATGTTAAACTTAAAGATCCTGTAATCCATGTCAGACTTCAGTGGGTTATATAAACAAGAACATACCCAGCATGCACACCCACGAAAGCGGAGTATGGCTGCCAACATGGCGGGGGTAAAAACGGTCATACACGTAAAAGCCCACTCATGTATACACGCTTGAATGTGGGAGTTGCAGGCAACAAACGAAGAAGAAGAATTTTCAGATATCGTACTGGTCCACATCACATCCCTTCACAATGACAATGTTTCGTTTTGGTCCTTAGTCTCATAATGAATGACCGTCCCTACAGAGTAGTCAGTGATCAATTCAGAAGGCGAATCAATCAAGACACTTACATTTTTTCGATGTGTCTACTTCAGCCCCACTCCTCATTGCAGAGTTAATGGCCTGAAAAAAACAATTAAGCACTCGTTAATTGTTTCTTTCTGCATGTCTTTAGAAATAATATAAAGTTCAAGTCGATTTTTTTTCTTCTTCTTTTCCTTTATTCCCCACCCCACCCCTCCCTTTCCCCCCAACTTTCACTGTGTTGTGGAAGTTAATGTGGAGGAAGAGAGAGAGACTTCAGATCACAACTTCTAAAAGGAATGAAGAGACTGCATACGGGATACGGGTTTGGGGGAGGCAAGAAAAGAGAACGTGTTTAAACGATTTGGGAGCTATCATGATATTAATAACAATAATAATAATAATAATATAATAATCATATCATTATTGTTATCATTATTATTATCAATAACAAATAAGCACTAAAGGAAAACAACTACTTTTTCCCCTAAGGAGCAATGTCATTATCATCATTATCATAATAATTGATCATTCTTTTCTCTTTTTTTTAAGTGTGAAAGGAAAACAATTACTTTTTTCCCCTTATGAGCAATGAGGGAAAGGGCGTGGCAAGAGGAGGTCATATGGGGGTGATAGGGGGACACAGGGAGAAAGCCAAGGGCACATATCGCATGTGAGTAAGGGGGCCGTGAGAGAATCATGAAAAATGACAGTTTGGAAGAGGCATTTCAAGAGAGTGACTCAGAGAGAGGAGAAAGAGGAGAGAGAAATGGGGGCAGGGGGTGGGGGGGGGGGGGAGAGAGAGAGAGAGAGAGATCAAGTGAGAGAGGAAGAGGGGAGAGAGAGGGGGGGGAATGGGGGGATAAGAGCATGCGAGAGAAAGAGAGAGGGGGGAATACCATGAGTAGGAGTAATGGGTTGATTAACCCCTTGGATTACTAAACTTTGGTGAAGTTAGATCAGTGGTTTGAGTCTAAAGTTCAGTTACTACTTTGTGTGTGTGTGTGTGTGTGTGTGTGTTGTATATATATATATATATATATATATATATATATATGTGTGTGTGTGTGTGTGTGTGTGTGTGTGTCAATGAAGTAACTGATTTTAGTGATGCAATCCCAAGAGGAAGAAGTCCGAATATAGAGCTGTGACTGACATCCTGATAGAAAAGTGTCTGTCTTATCTCGGTGGGGTAACAGCCCTTCACTGCGTTTACTCATCAGCAGCAGTCAAAAGCTTATTTCCTTTAACAACACAGCACTGTATAATTATATGGTGTGATGAATCTTCCCATTCAATCATTCATCATGGACACTAGTCACTACCCATGCTGACAGAGTTCCTCCTGTTCTAAGAATTAATATCTGCTTTTTCTACGGATGTGTAACTACCCCCACTTTGACAAATACAACAGAAGAATGAGAATGGCTCCCTGACCAACTGCCAATAGTATCACTGAGACTGTGTCAAAATTTGCACAGACGAAGTAGTGAAGTACTGACAAGGTTGTGTGTGTGTGTGTGTGAAAGAGTGAGCTCAGAGACATATATACATATGTATGTATGTGTGTGTGTATGTATGTATATATATATATATATATATATATATCTGACTGTTGATACTGTTTGTTACCTTGTGGGAAGTTAATGCATCTTGTGTGTCTGTGTCATGTTTAAAACAGTGAATCAAGACTGGTGTACTTTAATAAAATATAACGAAAGTGTTCATCTTGCGACATGCCCAAGCAACTACAAACTGTCTGTTTTCAGCTGTGCAAACAGTTTTGTTGCAAGCTCTAGCACTCACTGCATGTGACTCGTCTAAGTCTGCAAAGTGCTATACTCTTATCTTATTCATTATTTTTTTGAAAACACTTTCTGCCGTCTGATGGCTACTATCTATACAATTAATAGGTTGCTGCTGACGAGGTTGCAGATCAACCATCTAGTACATGATCTGTCACTAATGAACCAGTGTGTGGTGTACTAACAATACAATACTGACGATGTTGTAAGCTTATGTTGTTTCTCCAGAATATTCTGTAAAACAACAAACCTGCTTTGAACGAAGCTGATTGGCCTTCGCTCTGTGCCCAATGTAGGTTACTTCTTCCCAATCTGCTTCGGCCATTTTAAAGGCTATTAAATTATATTAATAATTCTTGTTAACTCGGTGTTGAAGTTAACTGATGGGTACGTCGGTTGATGCGCTGATCGCCTTTTGTTTTGATTTGTTGAAATGAGAAACACGATTGCGTGTTCACAGGATATGACGTAATGTCATAAACGTAAAAATGTCATTAAGCTTTAGCTATTACAAATTCTAAGGTTAGAAACTAAACGGAATAGTAAGAACAATGTGTATCATATTTGCTTTTTACTTAGTCATTCACACAACAATGAATTTTTTTGTCAACCAATGTCGTAATATTAATCAGAACAGTTTCCCATCGGTGAGTGGGGAAAAGGCAGAGCTGTGAAGAAGTCAACTGATACTGAGACGACGTTTTCCATAATTCATCTGCAGTTTTGAAAAAGGTTTGCTGTGTATTCAATCACGTAAGTTTTTTTCCATTCTAGTTGTGTGTATGATATCCCATAAGTGTTGTTTTTAATGTATCAAACTGACATCACTCTGCAGTAGGTTCTGAAACCGACAAACCAGAAAATGTTTGGTCAGACGAAACTAACGTCTGTGAAGTCGAATGAGGCTTTTCTTCCGTTTTCTCGACCAGCGTGAAAATGCTCTTGACTGATGCATGCAGGCTGTTATTGTGTTTCCATACGTACCAAACTCTGGATGGCGGACGTACTACAGAACCTTATTCGTGATTGTGAGAAATAAAGTGAGACAAAGACTGAAACTGACAAGAGCGTTATAATAACTTATATTTACGACCTTATATAATGTTCTGCAAGGTATTTACTATAGTAAACGACGAAGTACAAGTAGTGTTACTTTCCTGTCACATGGTTGTTGATACTGGTTACAAATGAATACAGAGACAGTTCGATATTCAGAAAAATAAATTAGTACAAAGGCTTCTTTTTTGTTCAAACCTGATCTCTTGGCTTGCAGAGTTTATTCGATGACTATAGATTTCATCTTCATGTCACTGTTTCTCTGTCCAGCGTTAGTCAAGCAGATGCATTGAAAAGGTATTCTGAGTAATGGTAAGAATACATTTGGAACAAAAGTCAAAAGAGATGATATGGATGTGTAATACAAGTTTACATAGCGCCTGTCCTTGGAGACCAAGCTGTGATGGCTTTACAGACATGGAGTTATATGCACAGCAGGCTGTCTACATGGGTAGAGCCAACTCGCAGCTGCCATTGGGTGCTTATCATTCATTTCCTGTGTCATTCAATCAGGTTTCAGTTAATGAGTCACCCACACATAACACTTACACGGACATGTAACATTTTTCTTTTACTTTCAGTTTCATGACCATTTTTGTTTATTTACCCCCACCATGCAGGCAAACATATTCTGTCTTCATAGGTGTGGGGGGGGTGCATGCTTGGTATGTTCTTGTTTCTGTAACCCACCAAACGCTGACATGGATTATGGGATCTTTAACATACATATTTGATCTTTTGCATGTGTAATGTGCACACGAAGGAGATTCTGGCACTAGCAGGTCTGCACATATGTTGACCAGGGAGATTGGAAAACTCTCTCCCCTTAACCCACCAGGTGCAACTTGGATCGAACTAAGGAAACTGGGGCAGGAATCCCGCGCTCTAACCATAAAGCGAGATAAATCACTCCAAAGGGTTAAGCAGCTGATTTGTTTGTTTGTTTTTAAAATGAAACAAAACACACGTCAGGGTTTTTTAATGTCACAGAAGGGGTGTATATCTACATGAACGACAAAAGGAAAAAATTCTGACCCACCAGTATATAACATTACTATGTATGTCATATTTTCTTTTCCTGTGCTTGTTGAAATTTCACTCTATATAATGCATGCATGAGCACTAGAGTGTGTGTGTATTTGGCATGGGTTTATTTTTAGTTTTCTGCATTTGTGCAGTGAGTGGAAACCCAGGAAAAGTTTGGAGTTTACATCCGTGGCTTTTAGCCATTGCAGAAGGTTACCATCATGTTGGATGTAACTGTAAAGACTCTGGATGGGCAGAACAAAACATTCAGTGTACCTGAAGAGGTGAGCTGTGTTCTTGTTGTTGTTTTGTTGGGGTTTTTTAATATTATATATAGATAATTAATAATGTGACTGACATTTGTCAGAAAAGCAGAGGGGAATGGCGGGCAATGGGGGAGAAAGCTGGGACTGGGAGGATGGAGAAAAATCAGATGAATCTAGGAATAGTAGGATGAAAGTAGTTGAAAATTCTTCATAATGATTTAATATCATGAATATAGATTATGATTAAAATTTGTTCATGCTATATGTGTGAGGAAAAGGGTTGTATGGCGTATGTGCATATATAACATGTGTGTGCACATTGCTTGTGTGTGAATATCATCAAAATATGTGTGTGCATGCATGTAATACTAACATATATATTTTTTTTATTTCACGTAAATGATATGTCCTGTTTACTTTGAAATTCAATGGATAATATGCTGCCCGTTTACTTTGAATCGAGACAGTTAAATTAATGTAAGCTGGTTTTCGATGCTAACAGTATACTAATTCATTGACTAGTGCAACAAATGTGTAATGATTTGTTATTTGTTCCTACAGACAACAGTTGCTCAATTCAAGGAGAAAATAGCCAACTCCATCGTAAGTGAAACATTTTCTGTCTTTGTGTTGTTGTTTTTTTCTGAATCATAATTTTCTTCTATAGTATTTGTGTGTGTCATTTAGGAAGACAAAAATTGGTGTGGTTCAGCAGATGAACTATCCAGGTATCTGTTCAGTACACTTTTTTACACTTTCACTTGTTATCAGGTACAGCCTGCCAAAAAAACAAAAAACAAAAAAAAGTGTCTCAGTGCCTGAAAGTTTGAGTATCCACATTGATTCAGGAAATGTTTTTGGTTCCGAAATTAATATCCTGGAAATTGCAGTTTACACAACCCCTGTCATACAGAAGAGCTGGTATTTTGGTTGTGGTTTTTCAAACTAATCAAAGAATGGAGACTAATGGCTTGCCCTGAACTGGCTGTCACCTCAATCTTATCTCAGATTACAGCTCTTCACTGATGAGCGCACTTGTCTGCAGCAGTCAAGGGAATAGCAGATAATCACCAGATGTTCAGCCGAATGGTTGTTAGGGAAATGTCCACTCCTGTGTATTCTGCTGCATCAGGACTTGGCCAGTGCAGCACATGTTACATTGCTTTCATACTGTGTGTGTATTCTTTTATTGTTTGGAAATGAATAGTGAGGGAATGATATATGTATTTTTTGCATATATTGTTTTCATTGCAGAATATACCAGCAGACACTCAGCGGTTGATTTTCCATGGGCGTGTTCTCCAGGATGATAAACTTCTCAGAGAATATGGTAATGTTCATTCTTTCTTTTTTCTTCTTTTTTAACAAAAATATATATTGTAAATGTGTACAGCAAATGAAAAAATGAAATATAAACTGAAACAGAATAATCTTGTGTCTCTCTCTTTCTCTCTCTCTCTCACACACACACACACACACACACACACACACACACACACACACACACGAGGGTTAGGTACACACAGATGCTTATTGTAGAGTGCTTACAATGTTGTTAGTAGTGTGAGTGTATGCACACGCATCCAGTTTCTTCTGAAAGAATTCTGCTGTTTATTTAAACATTCTTTTGAATGGCATTTAATGATTTATTGTAATTTATATTTATACACGCACACAGTGTCATTGTCACTCGCAACTCTCACATTTACCAACACAGATTTGCACATGTTAAAGAGAGGAAGATGTTGCGATGGTGTTAATGCTATTCATAAAGAATAATGTACACTTGAACAGTGTATATATTTGTGTGTTTAGTTTATCACAAGGCTTAGTTGTTTAATTTGTTTTCATTTTATGTGTTCCTCAAACCAAGTGCCTTTGATAAGGTGGCTCATAAGTGACAGTATGTCAACTCCTTGGATGTGACAGCAGAGAAGCCTAGCATCTGAATTTGTTTCCGGAAAACCAACAAAAATGTTGTGTCATTTCAAAAATTTGAAAAAATATGTGGCCATCAGAAAAAAAAACAATCATGTGTGGTTGCTTTCTTCAGATGATCGCAACAGCATCTTTGATGCACATGCACTAGCATTCTGTCGAACCAGAAATTCAGAAGGGCCAAGAAATGAAGCGGCAAACCAGCATGGCGATGAGTCTTGTTTGCAGATGTGCAGCAGGCTTAATCAAAGCTTTTTTCATGTTATTGTGTTTTTCTTCTTCTTTTTTTTTTTTTTTTTTTTTTTTTTCCGTTTGTTCTTTACGTTGTTGTTGTTGTTTTGTTGTTATTTTGAGCTATAACTGCGAGCAAATGTTTTGTGGTGTTACTGATAATTTTGTGTATGTTCTGCATTTCTGGAGGCTGTAATACAGATAGTCATGACTCACAGTTAGGTACCTAGTCATGTCTGTGTTGGGACGGAAGTCACAAGGAAACCAGCTGTCTGATGCATATGACGTAGGTGTCAGCGTCGTTCATTCAGGTTTTCAGTTCTGCCTGTGTGAAGTGCGTTAACGGCCTGAAAGCTTTACCATCATATGAATCTAGTCAAAAAGAAATTTGTATTTGTATTTCTTTTTATCACAACAGATTTCTCTGTGTGAAATTCGGGCTGCTCTCCCCAGGGAGAGCGCAGCGCTACACTACAGCGCCACCCATTTTTTTGGTATTTTTTCCTGTGTGCAGTTTTAGTTGTTTTTCCTATCGAAGTGGATTTTTCTACAGAATTTTGCCAGGGACAACCCATTTGTTGCTGTGGGTTCTTTTACATATGCTAAGTGCATGCTGCATGTGGGACCTCGGTTTATCATCTCATCCAAATGACTAGCATCCAGACCACCACTCATGGTCTAATGGAGGGGGAGAAAATATCAGCGGCTGAGCTGTGATTAGAACTAGCGCACTCAGATTCTCTTGCTTCCTAGGCGGACGCTTTACCTCTAGGCAGTCACTCCACAAATAGGCTGCAATATTCCTGTGAGATAGGGATTGGGGAGGGGGGTGAGGGTGGGGGGGAGGGGGGGGGAGGGAGAGTAAACAACAACAAACACACCACCACACCTTTGTTGACTCGTAAAGTGTTGATGATATGTGGTCTACGTCTTTTTTTTTTTTTTTTTTTTTGCCTCTGCAGATGTGCACAGCAAGGTGATTCATGTGGTGCAGCGCCCCCCTCCCTCCTCCCTCTCCTCCACTGCCTCTGCCGAGCCCTCTGCTCAGGAGCAGCAGCACCCCCACCACCACCACCACCACCACCACCTCCCCTCCAATGTGCAGAGCGTGGTGGTGGGTTCCTTCACCATCCCGCCCAACATACTGAGCAACCCCCAGCATATACCGGTCTGTGTGCCTTTTTTCTGTGGGGGTTCTGCTTTCTGTCTGAACTTTTTCTATTCTGTTCGTTTGTGTTGCTGTTTTGGGGGGGGTTTGTGTGTTTTTTGGGGTGTGGGGGATTGGGGGGGTTGTTTTGTCTTTTAATGGTTTCAGTAAACTGATGTGACCATTGTAACTTGTGTCCATTTGACGCTTGAATGCGCACAGAACACACACACACACGTACACACACACACACACACATACATACGCAGAACACCCACAAGCAACCCCTGGTATATACCAGCCTGTGGCCATTCTGTGGGTTTCTGCTTTGTCTGAACTTTTCCTTTCTGTGTGTTGTTGTTTCTTGATAATATTTTAAGTAAACTGATGTGAGTAATGTAACTTGTGTCCGTTTGACACCTGAACGCGCACAGAAAACACACACACACACACACACAAATAATTCAATCGTCAATGTGGGATGATGATAAGATTAAACAAAGTTGTTTAATGGTCTGAATGTTAACTACTTGCATCTTAACATTTTTATTGTATTTCTGTGTCTTATTCATACAACACATGTTGATCAATATGCTTGGATCTGCAGGGTAAGCGCTATATAAATGCGCATTCTTTATTATAAGGTCAGCGATCTGCTTATATCAAATATTTGCATAGGCTTGCAATTACGCCAACAGCAGAGTGAGAGCTCTGTGATCAATGGTTTTTCCCCTGCAATGGGAAGTAATTTACAGCTTAGTCCTTTGTGAAGAACAATGACTCTAAAACTAGGGGGCAAAATTGGCTTGAATAATCATCCCAACAAGGACTGTTCTAAAGCCCCTCTTGGCCAAGAGAGTGGGGATGCAACCTGGGCTAGACACTCTCCACTATGATCAAATTGTAGCCCAGATAGTCAGGTACAGCAGTTTTGTCCTCTGCTCTTCTGATGGTCATAGATGGACATGGCTGATTGGGCGAGACACTGTCCACAATAATCAAAATGAAGTCCAGATAGTCTGGGACAGCAGTTGCCTCCTCTGCTGTTCTGATGGTCATAGTTGGACACAGCTATCATTTGTACATGTATACATTATTATTGTACATATTTCTGTATGTGATCAGATGACAGGTGGCTCTGTGAACGTCCACATCAACCTGTCCCCCACGGAGAATGGGGCCCCAGGGTCTGGCGGTGCCACTAGCACCAGCGGGGGTGCAGCCCCCACCACCACGGACGGGACGGCCACTTCAGGCCAGGGGCCTGGCGGGGGGGGAGCAGGTGTGGGAGGAGCCCGGGGGATGGCCAACAGCGTGGCTGAAGCTGCCCAGAGGCTGGCCCAGGCCAGGCGCAACTTTGCCCTGGCTGAAAACGCCCTTGCTCGCCTGCAGGTAAAAGGGTTTGTTTTGTTTTTGTTTTTTTGGGGGGTGGGGGGGGGGGTTGCCTTGATACAGTGTCAGTTTCACGGAGGTGTTGAGGCATGTGAACTGATCCCTGTACGCTTCTTCACCACAGCTGCTGACAAAGGTTCTTGTGGGGTCTGGGTTCATTATAGGTTTTTAGTGAACTTGGATTTATCATGCAGGGCGCCTAAAAAATTTCCACACTTGGTGTTGTGTGTGTTTTCACAGTGCTGCCACTCAGACAGAATAAAAAAGAAACGAATCAAACGCTTCTTTATTTTTTGTTGACATGCCTTTTAGTAAAGTGTTAAAAAAAAAATTGTGAAAGTTTCGAATTTAAAGAGAAATATCTTGGTTTGTGAAAGTTTTGAATTTTGGCTCTCTTTACTGAGAAAAAAACAACATTGTTTTAGTCAGTGTCCTAATGAAGCATAGTAGCTAAATAAAAAAAATTCCTGATTAAGAAAACCTGTATGAAACTTGTTCGAGAGGATTTAGTGCAAGGCTTTGCTGTAATGCATAGTTATGTATATGGTTTACTTTTTCCCTGTCCGTGAGTTTATGGTGTGAACTTTGGTGTTGGGATCTTTCCGCCCTGTGTGGATATTAGGGAGGGTTTGCACACCCACTTTCATCTGATTTTTCATGGTGATTTCCCGGTTGTTTTAGTGAGAACCAGGTGTGCAGGCACTTTGCCCGTTTTCTTAGTTTTTCTCAAGGTCACAGAAAAGCTAAATTTCGTTGTGGAAATTGCTGACTGATGAAAGGATTTTGAAAATTTTCAGAGTTTTTTTATTTTTTGCAAGTTTACTAGATATATTAGGTTATATGATTACACCCATTATTTGCTTATATGATTACACCTGTTATTAATTTAGTCTTCTTTGTTTACTTTGAGTCATGGTTTTTGTCGCATCTCTGCCTTTACGTATTCAAACTGACCCATTTTTAAACTCTGCCAAAAAGTTGTCCGAACAAAGGCAGTGCAAACTCAGAAAAGCTTATAGCGGTGGTGGGCTGCCCATGACGTCATATGACCTACTTCTCCCTCAGCAAGCGACAAAAGGTCCCCCACAAAAGTGGGCCTGCAAAACCCGCCCTGATGTAGTGTCCGATTCAGCCAAAGGTGTCTCAATGCCCTACCTGCACACTGACACTGTCGTCTCTTTTGTGTTCAGCTCAAGGAGCTTCATGGTTAAAATCATGAGCTGTTGTGTTTTGCTAGTGTTTTTTTGTTGTTGTTGTTGTTGTTTATTTATGACTGTTTTGTGTTTTGCTCTGTTGAAATATTAAATAGTTGGACAATCCTGTTACGTCCCAGTGCGGTTGACTGGAATAAAAGCTACAAAGTGAAATCTCTCTGTTACAATGTAATGATAAAGTAGTAATGGAGTTTTTCTTTCTTTCTTTTTTTTTTTTTTTTTTTTTTTTTTTTTTTTTTTTTTTTTTTTTGCTTTATTATTGGCAAATGTATCTGTTTTATGCATGTACCCATCCCAGTTTTGCGGTGATAATGTACTTCCACCGTAGCAGTGGTTATTCATTCAGTTCTGTTATTATTGAAGTAACATGTTAGCATATGTGTGTGTGGATCTGTTTTCTGGTTTTCAAATAGTGAGGTATGTGTAGATAAATGTGGTACATCAGCCCTGTTTTTGTTACTGATGATCATGAATGAAAAAAGGCAGGTGAGGATGGTGCACACAAAAAAAAAAAAAAAAAAAAAGTGTTGGTTCTTGAGAGAAGATTCTGCTGTACTTAGAACCCAAGAAACCGGACAGGTGAGGAGTCGGTGGACCCAGGTGGAAGCCGGGAATCTTCAGCCGACAATGAACCGCCCACTGCCTCCACGTCCTCAGCCAGCCCTGGCTCTGCTGAAAGCTCCACCACACCTGCTGCTTCTTCACAGCCTTCCTCTGCACAGCCTTCTGCTAGGTGAGTCAGTGTCTGTGTGTGTGTGTGTGTGTTATCATGAGTGTGTGTTTGTTTTGTCTGTGAAGCAAGTGTATGTTTGTGTGTGTTGTTCGAGTGTGTTGTGTGCGGATGTTTGTTTTTTGAGTGTGTTTGTGCATGTAGTGTGAGTGTGTTGTGTGTATGTTATTGTGTTTGTGCGTGTAATGTGTACATGTTTATTTTGTGTATGAAGTGTGTGTTTGTTGTTTGTTTGTATGTGTTGCATATTTGTGTGTGTTGTGCGAGTGTGTTGTGTGTACATTTTGTGTATGTGTGTGCACATGACTGTGTATCTTGTGTATGTGTATATGGACATGGAAATCAGGGCATGGATGCTTGGATCTGGTGGTTTTAGGGCTTTAAATTGGGAGGGGTAAGGGGAATCAAGGAGAAAGAAAAACTTTTTATGAATGTTTTCTCACCTGTGCTCACTTGTTGTTCTGTATTTTCATCTTAAGTATGGCTTGCACCTGGAGTTCACAGATATGAGTTTTGATTAAACTTTTGTGTTGCTTGTAGAGAGAGTTGTTTATTTTTGTAATCATTTTTTTTCTCCTCATATTGATTTTAATGGCTTGTGCTCTGTGCCCCTGTCCCAAGGAAGTAGAGCGCATTATAGATACATGATATCATTATTGATTATTTAAAGTGTGAGGTCAGGACGCTGTGCTATGGAGGTAGAACGCATTATAATTACCCAGTTATAATTATGAAAAGTGTGAGTTGATAACGCTGTGCTTGGGAATTAGTCCTCATTGTAAATACCCAACATGATTATTATTAGTAGTACAATAGTAGTAGTATGATTAAAGTGAGAGGTGTGGACCCTTTACCAAGAAGGCAGAGCTCATAAATACCCAATAATATTCTTATTAATAGTCTGAGATGTGGACCCTGTGCTAAGGATTTAGAGTGCATTATTAATACCCATTTTTTTTGTTATCTCTTATAAGTACTATATTTGTTGCAAGTGTGAGGTGTTGATCCTGTGCTAAGGTGTTAGAATGCATTATGAATACCCATTATCACTCGAACGATTGGTACAGTCTGTGTCTTGTATCGTGTTTGAAAACATATTTACATGCAAAGACAAGGAGTGAATGAAACAAAGGACAGAAAAGGACTGACTCAGGAGAAAATTTGAAAAAAAAAACTTAGCCAAAATTGGCCCATTTGGAAAAATAATTACAAAAAATTCAAAATACAGAGCAAGAAAATGAAACTTTCAGAACTGGTTTATTATGTGTTGGGCTATTACATTTAAAAAAAAAAAATCAAATTTCTCATCTTATTTTTACAATTTTGCCATTATGTACAAAATAATGCCAATTTTTCACCCCAAATCACCATACCCATGCTTGCTTTCTGCACTTAATTCACTTTCTTCTTCCTCATCATCCACCTCTTCAATGTCCGACCCATTAGTTTGTAGCATTTCAAGTACTTTGGCAACACTAAAACGTTGCCATCGCTGTCTTGTTTGTTCCACAACATTTTGAGAAGAATCCGCTTTGCTAACAGCTGGCACGTGAGCAGATGACCGGTCAGTGACTTTGTCAGTGTGTGTGAGAGACGGGCCACACATGACAGGCTGGCCAATCATACCATTCGGTTGTGGAGTGACTCAGAATAGCGCACTCTGCTTGGCTAATCACAAAATCATGTGTACAGCGCCTGATGGGTTTTTATTTTTTGAAAATGCTATTCCGTTTCGTCGTCCGAAACCGAATACATTTTATGTAGGAATGCTCACGCATTCTGTCATCCGGAGAGAGTTAAACATGATTTTTGGGGGGGAGGGGGTGGTTGGGGGGGGGGGGGGATTGTCCTTTATCCTTTATGGTTATCATGAAAAGTGAGAGGTGTGTGTGTGCGTGTGTGTGTGTGTGTGTGCAGCCCCAGTGAGTTGGCCAGCGTACTGCGAGAGGCCCAGCGACTGCACAGTGCATTGTCTCCCTTCATCTCCCAGCTGTGTCACCTGGCCGAACAGGATCCTGCTGTGGATGACGAGGTGCCTGACACATTCTGGCTTTTCGTTTTTGTGTTTGTTGTTGCTGTTGTTGTTTTTTTTCTTTCTTTCTTTCTTTTGCTAAATCTGTAGCCATAGAGTTTTGGAGGGATTTTGTTTAATTTGTGGGCAAACACAAAATCAAATTATGGAATAAAGAGATGGGGAGGGGGGGAGTTTCACCTGAGATTGTTAAAGGGTTTTATAGTAATGGAAAGATGATGATATATGAATATATATATATATGCTTTGTTCCATTATATGACATAAAAGGGACTGGCATTCAGAATAGCATCAGCTAAGGAACAGATTAACACTGAGAGTAAGACATTTATTCCATTGACTAATTTCACCTGTTGCATTTTCCAGCTACAGGTTTTTAGTCAACATGTTTTACGAATGTTGTGAAATGCTCTGTTTTTCTTCGGAATGTGTGAGCAGTTTATTGAGAAGATCCACCCATTACAGGACATTTAGGACATGACTCAATGGACAAAATGATTTAGATAGATAAACACAACCTTTGTAAACAGACATGGATTCCCTTGGTTAATTTTAAAAAGTCTATCAAAACACACCTCCTCTGCTCTACCTTCCATCTAAAAACTTGATGTGCTTCTTGAATTCTGTTGGATGTGTGCGTGTGTGCATGCATATTTGTGTGTGTGTGTGTGTGCTTGTTTGTGGATGGTATGTGGGAGTGTAAACCTGATGTGCTTCTTTGACTTCTGCTGGATGTGTGTGTGTGTGTGCATATTTATTTGTGTGTGTGTGTGCTTGTTTGTGAATGGTATGTGGGAGTGTGTGTAACTGCTAGATACTGTTGTTGTTGTTATTTCGTTTACTCTGTCTCCAGTTTGTGATTAGCATATCTTATTGTTATAATTATCATCATGATCATCATCATCACTTTCACTATTTATTGTTTTATTATTTATTCAGTCTTGTCTCCAGACTGTGCATAGTCACCAGATTTTATTATTGTTAGGTATTTTCATTGTTATTGATTAACAAGTCTGTCTCCAGACTGTTCGTAATCACTAGATGCTATTATTATCATACTTATTATTGATATTATTATTATTATTGTTACATCATTATTGCCATCTCCGCGTGGTATGTCGGGGGTTGTGGTGATTTGGTAGTGAGATTGTGAACACTGGGATGAACACTAGCTATTTATTCTGTCGTGTAATAAGCCTATGTGGCCAGGCCATCTTATGTATTTATTGTTTGCCTTTGAAGTATTGTGGGTTTTTTGGGTAGTTTTTTTGGTTTTTTTTTGTTTTTTGTTGTTTGTTGGGTTTTTTTCTATTTTACGATATTTTTTTAATCGGGGGGATGATAAATGAAGCGGAAGGGCTGATATCCTCAGCACGGCCTAATCTTATTTGCCCTGAGGAGCTAGATGGTTAAGGTAATGTGTCATTAACTGTGTTTTGTAAGTTTTTTCTAAATGATTTGTGTGTGTGTGTGTGTGTGTGACAGTTTTGTGTTTAATGTGGTTGGGCATTCGTGTAGTTGGGCAGTCCTGAAATGTCCCTGTGCAGTCGGCTGGACAACAATAATAATGCAGGCTGGGGAACTCTTAGCGGATCTGCTATTTTCAGCGGAAGAGCAGAGGGGGAAAAAATTTTCAAAGAAAAAAAAAATTGTCAGGTTCATTTTATTTTCATCCAGTCTGTTTCAACCCTTGGGTCAGAAAAGAAACTGTGAATGATTGTTTTAGCTTTAAGGAGAAGAACCCAAAACCTCTTAAAAATCACTAGTTTTGTTTTCGGCCGGGATCCCCCAGTGTGTTGCCCCTGCCCCCCCACCATGGGCCAAAGGCAGCCCCAGGACCCTGGCCAATTTTCAGAGGAAACTCTCCTGGACAATTGCCCAGCCTGTCATGATAGTGATGATAATGTGTGGGCAGACTCTGCGCAACCGCCAGATGCTAGTGGACCAGGTGTCGGAGGCTCTGCACGCCCTCAGCCACGGCTACCACAACGTCAGCGACATCGCCTACGAGCTGGCCAGCCCCCCACCCCGCCAGCTCCGCGCCCAGTCCCTGCCGATATACCAGCAGTCCCATGGTCCTTCCGTGGTTGTGGTCAGTGTGTGTGTGTGCATGTTTCTCTGTTGTTGATTTTTTTAGATCGCTTAATTTTTAGGAAAATCAAAGATAAAAAAACTGACTTCTCACTGAGAGATCTGTGGTGTGCTCGTTTTTTGTTTCTCTAAATTCTCAGCTACAAATAACATTGCCTCATAATAACAGTTGCCCATGATTGAAGGTATCCCTAATCAATCATTCTCAGCCATTTTTGCCCCCACCACCCCAGCCCCGCCCCCCAAAATCAACAACTTTAAAAAAAATTCATAGCTCAGAAACTTCTCAACAGATTGGCTTGGTTCAAACTTTAAAATGGCGGCAGTGGAAGGAAGTAACAAATGTACTGCTTAATGCGAAAGTCAAGGTAAATGAGCACCATGTTAAGCGGGCCATAATGGGATTGAATAGGGCACTTCCGGCGGGCCATATTGGGCGATTAAAACGAAAGGAAGGTGTTTCTGGTCAGATCGCAAAACCTAACATTTTTTGCGTTGTTTCCTGTTTGCAGCACGGACACCCTCACCTACCCCATCCCCAGCCCGCCAGAGGGATGAACACCACCCAGAACGCCTCCGGCGGTGGCAGTGGCACCCAGAACAACAACGCTGCTTCCGCCACAGCCACCCCCAACCCCAACCCCACCACCAGCGCCTCTTCGGCTTCCCCCACCCCACAGACCTCCACCACCGCTGCCACCACCCCCAGCCCCCCGTCCCACTCCACTGCCCCTCCTTCCTCAGCACACTCCCACTCCCACTCCCACACCTTCTCCTTCTCCTCCTCTCACTCCCAGTCGGGGGACGGGAGAGGGGAGAGCGTGGGTGTTGGGGGAGGCGATGAAGGGGCTGAGGGGAACCCCCATGTGTTCTTTGAGATGGGGCCAGACCATGTGACCGTCAACAGCATCTCCACCACTGTGGTGGTGTCGGAGGAGTTGGACGACAGCATGGAGACTGACCCTGCCCCTCACGGTGAGTGGCCAGAGAGGGGTTTGTGTGTGTGTGTTCTGGTGAACTGTGCTGGTTCCCAGGAGGAATTTCATTTTATTCTTAGTTTAAGCTAGTTTTAGTCTCTTTTTATGGTGTACCTTACATATGTATGTGTTAATAACAAGCCTGTGATTATACAAATGATTTTCCATGTGGGTTAATAATGTAGTTTGTTTTTTCTTTTATTTGATTTGATATGGAAGAAGTCTTGAAAGGTGACAACACCCTTGACCTATCAACTGTTTTCTGTGTGCGTTAACTGTCCCTTCACTGACTAGCAGTGTAACACACATGACTGAGACGGAACTAGTTGATCCAACAAGCAGAAAACTCTTTCTTCTGTCGGAGTACAACACCAACTTCATTCATAATTTACAGCTTTTATTTACAACGGCCACACCGTACATATTTCCAGTTGAAATGTTTTAAATAAAATGTTCATGTTTACAATATCACATGCAAACACACACTTTTTTTTCTTATTCATGAATTGAGTAGAACAGACTTCACAGTTAAACTTTTGCCCATAAATTTGATAGAAAGACAGTCAAGTGAAAAACAATCCGTGCAGCCACTCACCTGATTCAGAGCCACATGACTGGAAAGACGCCAGTCAAACACCAACTGATTCACAGCTGTTC
>NC_134889.1:29744564-29777064 GCF_041734735.1 Babylonia areolata
AAGCAGCAATCCTAAGAAAAAGAATCAGCCACGAAGAAAGAGTTTCCACGCTCGCATCATGAACAGCACACACACACGCGCACACACACACACACAAACACAGAGCACCTCCATCCACACATACACACACAACACTGGGAAAAGTAGTACATCCCTCATATAACAGCAAATCAGACCCAAATTAGATTAAACTGTTAGTCAAATGCAAGATGAAAAAGATTTCTTTTTACATGATACAATTCTCACTGCTGTAATGGAGCTTCCCCCCCCCACCCCCCCCCCCACTGTGCAGACAACGCAGGGAACATTGTGGCTCGCATCCCCATCTTCCGCCAGCGGGCGCCCATGTTCCCTCCCCAGGGGATTTTACCCATGCCCCTGATGCAGCCCACAGACATTTACCTCCCCTGCTTCTCCCACCACTTCATCAGCCAGGCGGTGCGTGAGCGTCTGGACCAGAGAATGCAGGTAACGGCAAGGTTGTGGGAGATGTGTGCGTACATGCCTGCTGTTGTAAAACACCAGTGTTTGTTTTGGAAAACCTTTTTTTTTTTCTTTTTTTTTTAAACTGTTGACCGTTACGGATGTTTCAGCAGCGGATCACTTTTTATAGAAAAAGGGGAAAAAAACAATCGGGACACTTTTTCATCAGATGGCCAAACAGGTTTGGCCATAACTCGGTGTGTGCATGTGTGTAAGTCCATAACTGTCAGTGAAAGATCTAAAGTTAAAGAGAAAACATGTTCAGTTTAAAAGACGGCTAGACAAAAGCCTCACCATACAAAAAAAAAAATTTTTAATGCTGCCAGACCTTCAGGACAGAATACATAGAATGGTTGTAGTGTTCACAACACAGGCAAAATTTCTGAACTTGTGCACTCTCTGCAAGTGTGAAATCTACATCAGTCATTCTGGCCATGATGATTGTCTATGCATGTTGAATCAGAAAAGAATATGGTATATTCCCCAAAAAATTGAAAATGGCAAAGTTACTTCTGGATTCTTACATCAAGTGTTCCTGATGTTAAGATTTGGGTAGGCATTGATGCATGTGTGTGTAGAGGTGCTAGCTGTTGAGGACATGCTATATTGTGTATGGAATAGTGAAGAACCAAATGGTAATAATAAAAAAAAAAGCTTTGTATGAAAAGAAATCCCATAGACCATTGTGAAAGGCTTGTAGTACAAATATTGACACTGATTATCTGGAAGAGAACGGTCCAGATGTTTGTTTTTTTTTAGTTTTTCAATATAATAGGTTTTATATTTTGATGTTAGTTGGGTTTTTTTTTTTATATACATGGTTCAGATTTTGAAACAGCATGCCACAGCCCTGATATGTCCTCTGTAATTGGCTGGGCTGTAAGCCATAGAAGGAATGAATGACCCATGTGTGCCTGGATATTATGTAGATTGTGATTTTGTGTGTGTGCCTTTTGTTTTTGATATATTAAGCGTTGTTCTATTTCCATGTTTTTTTTGTGTTTTTTTTTTTTTTTTTTTTAAGTGTCATTGTAAAGCATGTAGTGCTCTGTAGTTATGCGCTGTAAAAATATTCCTTAATGATAATGATAATTATGTTGCATCGTCTATGGGAAGATCACTCACTCAGTCTGGCTCTGCTACGGAGCACTTATTGTCAGTAGGGGGCTCTGTAAGCGGTGTCTCAAGTATGTTAAATCAGAACAGTCACTACTGAACACCACAGAAGTGACTCCAGCAGCAGTGCAGCCGCTGTCTCAACTATCTGGGCTAGAATATGATTATAGTGGAGAGTGTCTTACCCAATTTACAACCCCACTCTCTCGGCCAAGAGGGTTTTAGGACAGTTGGCGTTGGGATGGTTCCCAACGGTGAACTAGCCCGCAAGGCTGCAGCACTAAGAGCCAGTGCAATCTGGCGTCTTAGTTTGAGAGTCATAGTCCTTCACTAAAGACTAATCAGTAAACGATTTCCCTCTGCAGTGTAGGAGTAATGCCACAGAAACAGTGTAGATGATGGGGCAGTCCAAAGAAAAAAGGCTGCATCAGTTGAGGTGAGAGCAGCAATGTATGAGTGGTTGGTGTTGTGTGTTACAGGATCCCCAGAACCTGGGCAACATGATGGCCGGCATGATGTCCACCCTCTTCGGTCAGCCTCGCACCAGGGGTAGGTACCCCACTTGCAGTGGGTACTTGTGGGTGGGGGGGGGGGGGTTGTGTGTGTGTGTGTTTGCAGCCAAGCAAGTTTCTGATAACGACCGGGTCATGCATGTGTGCTAGCAATAGTAGCATGTTATGGTGGAAAGACACATGTTTGATGTTTCTGGCTTCTAAGTTTAATGTGCTAACATCATCTTCAGTATTGAATGTGTACATTCTCATGGGAACTTTTCAAGTTATGATGATGATGACTGGAGTATTGTTGACCCTGTGTTGGTCACATGCTCACACACACACACACAAACGCACACACACACACACACGCATGCACGCACGCACTTACAAAGACAGACATACTCTTTCTCTCTCTCTCTCTCTCTCTCTCTCTCTCTCTCTCTCTCTCTCTCTCTCTCTCTCTCTCTCTGCCTCTCTCTCTCTCCCTCTCTCTCTCTCTCTCCCTCCCCCCTCCCTTCCTCTCTCGCTTGCTCTCATGCTTGGCTGCTATCAAATTGTCTGGGTGAAAATATAGTAAACATTTTAGCGTCAAAATCATACTTTCCCCTCTGTCTACAGGTTGTCAATCCTGCTTTCCTCTTTTCCCAGTTTACCTCGCTCTCTCTCTCTCTCTCTCTGTGTGCTCCTCTCTCATCTTCCTGTGAGTCTCTTTCTTCTTCTGTCCTTGACTCACTCTTTTTCAGTGTTTTTTTGGTTTTTTGTTTGTTTTTTTTAACATGCTTTGCAAGGGAAAAATGTTTATATTATTCATTTCTTTGCTTTTTGGAACCTTCTTTGCGAAGGGAGGTGGGGGGGTAGGGTGGATGCGTAGGGGCAGGGAAAAAGGAAAGGGAAAAAAAGAAAGAAAATAGGCGTGGGGAGGGGGGCGATAGGCGTGGAGAGGGGGGGGCGGGCAAAGAAAAAGAAGAAAAAAAGGCATGGAGAAAGTAGTAAAGGAGCTCAGTTGACTCACACACACACACTCTCTCTCTCTCTCTCTCTCTCTCTCTCTCTCTCTCTCTCTCTCTCTTGCCCTATAGGCATGGAGAAAGTAATGGAGCTTGGTTGAAAAACACACGACACCCTTGACCTATGGGCATGGAGAAAGCAAGGGAGTTTGTTTCACACACACACACACACACCCCATATGCTTGGAGAAAGTAAGGGAGCTTGGCTGAAACACACACACACACACACACACACACACACACACACACACACCCCTGCCCTGTAGGCATGAGAGAAAGTAGTAACGGAGCAGCTTGGCTGACTCACACACCACACCACACCCCCCTTTACACCCTTTGCAGGGCCCCCAGTGTCGGAGCGCAGTTCCCAGCAGCCTGGCGGGACCCCGCCCCGCAGCACCAACGACACGACCAGCCGCGCCCAGACCAGCACCACAGCCACCCAGCAGGGCTCCATCTCCGCCAACCCCTTTGCCACCCTCTTCTCCCAGATCCTGGGGGGTGCTGGACCGCTGGGCCAAATGGCGTCGGCCAGCACTGCTGCCACCAGCACCAACACCAACACCACTGGTAGTGGTGGTGCTGCTGCCACCGCTACCCAGTCATTTTCTGTTGGTGGAGAGGTGTGTGTGTGTGTGTGTGTTTCTTTTGGGGGGTGGTTGTGTGTGTTGGGGGTGTGTATGTCAGGGTGCAGTTTTGAGTGTGTTTGTTGGGGTGTTTGGGGTGGGTGTGAGCGTTTGTGTGTTGGGGTGAGCGTTTGTGTGTTGGCGTGTTGTGGGTGTGTATGTCAGGGTGCAGTTGTATGTGTGTGTGTTTGGGTGTGGTTGTGTGTTTGGGTGTGGTTGTTGGGGTATGGTTGTGTGTGTATCTGTTGGGGTGTGAGAGTGTATGTCAGGGTGCAGCATATTTTGTATGCGTGTTTGGGTGTGAGTGTGTATTTGGGTGTGGGTGTGTGTTTGTGTGTGTTTGTTGGAGTGATGGTTTGTGCATGTCAGGGTGCAGCATATTTGGTGTAAGTGTGTTTTGGGGTGTGGGTGTGTGTTTGGGTGTGAGTGTGCTTGTTGAGGTGTGGGTGTTTTTGGTTGGGTGTGTGTTTGGGTGTGGGTGGGTGTGTATGTTGGGGTGTGGTGTAGGTGTGCATGAAGAAGGTCCAGAATGTCTGGTATTTATCCCCGGACACTGCTCCGGTCGGCATCTGAAGAGCAGGATTATGTGTTGGGCTAAGCAGCAGTGAGGTGAGAGAATTATCCACCATTTGAAAATGGCGTAAGTGGTAGTCTTCTTCTCGTTCGTTAGAAGAACACCCCAGTCTTCACGATGAAGGCAGCTGTACGTTGCAGGTCCTCCACACAGGCGTAGTAGAGCCTCCAAGATGTGACAATCTAAAGGTTAATTTTGAAGTAACTTCTTCTTCTCCTTCTTCGTTCATGGGCTGCAACTCCCACGTTCAGTGGTATGTACACCAGTGGGCTTTTACGTGTATGACTGTTTTTACCCCGCCGTGTAGGCAGACATACTCCCGTTTTCGGAGTTATGCATGCTGGGTATGTTCCTGTTTCCATAACCCACCAAACGTTGACATGGATTACAGGATCTTCAATGCGCATATTTGATCTTCTGCCTGCGTATACACATGCAGGGGGTTCAAGCACAAGCATGTCTGCACATGTACATATGTTGACCTGGGAGATCGAAGAAATCTCCACCCTTTACCCTACTAGGTGCTATACCGAGATTCAAACCCAGGACCCTCAGATTGAAAGACCTTGATGGGAGCAATAGCCAAGTGGTTAAAGCGTTGGACTTTCAATCTGAGGGTCCCGGGTTCAAATCACTGTGACGGCGCCTGGTGGGTAAAGGGTGGAGATTTTTACGATCTCCCAGGTCAACATATGTGCAGACCTGCTAGTGCCTGAACCCCCTTCGTGTGTATATGCAAGCAGAAGATCAAATACGCACGTTAAAGATCCTGTAATCCATGTCAACGTTCGGTGGGTTATGGAAACAAGAACATACCCAGCATGCACACCCCCGAAAACGGAGTATGGCTGCCTACATGGCGGGGTAAAAACGGTCATACACGTAAAAGCCCACTCGTGTGCATACGAGTGAACGTGGGAGTTGCAGCCCACAAACACAGAAGAAGAAGAAAGACCGATACTTTAACCACTCGGCTGTTGCGCCCTGTCAAATTAAGACGTAACAGTTGCCTCTCTGTTTGACAGAGCGGCCAGTCGGGAGGGAACCCGGCAGGGATGACGGACGCTTTCTTTGCCCGCCTGGTGCAGGGGGTGCAGGCCCAGGCCACCCAGGTGATGTCCGGCAGCCAGTCCTCCCAGACTGTGGCCGCCTTCCTGCAGAGCCTGGGGGACCGCAGCGTGGTGCCGGGGGAAGGTGAGGGTCACCAGCTGTGTGTTGCGTGGAGTGTTGGGGGTGGTTTGTAGATGTCCTGTTGAGCTTTTAAAGTATTCATTTTCCCCATTGTGGAGGCAGTTGTAGATACCTTGTTCAACTTTTGAAGTATTTATTTTCCATATTGTGGAGACATGTTGATGTTGAACTTTTAAAGTGTTTATTTTTCCTGTTGTAGAGGCGTTGTAGATATTTTGTTGAACTTTTAAAGTATTCATTTTCCCGGTTGTGGTGGTGTTGTAGATATTTTGTTCAACTTTTGAAGTATCTATTTTCCCTATTGTGGAGATGTTGTGGGTAGTTGAGCTTTTAAAAGTATTCACTTTCCCCATTGTAGAGACATTGTAGATATCTAGTTGAACTTTTATAGTTTTGATTGTTGAGACAGTGTAGGTATCTCGTTTAATAGTATTAATTTCTCCATCTTGGAGGCAATGTGGATAATTATCTTGTTGAACTTTTAAGATATTCATTTTTAAAGTATTCATTTTCCCCATTGTGGAGACGTTGTTGATATCTAGTTGAACTTTTGAAGTATTAGTCCATTTTGGACACATTGTAGAGATTTAGTTGATTTTCCCCTTTTAATGGTTATGCTTTAATATTCCGGAGAGGACAGGTGGGGAGTGGGAGGAGGTTGATTGATGAGTTTGGTGGGAAACAAGGCAGAAGAAGGTTGGAATCAAAGGTGACTGTTTGAAATAAATAGAAATGGACAGACACCTTCTTGTGTATCGTACTGTACTGTATTGCATTGTATCTTGTAACCATAGGGTTCCTGACGGACACCTTCCTGTATATCGTACTGTATTGTATTGCATTGTATCGTGTAACCATAGGGTTCCTGACGGACACCTTCCTGTGTATCGTACTGTATTGTATTGTATGTTGTAACCATAGGGTTCCTGACAGACACCTTCCTGTGTATTGTACTGTACTGTATTGCATTGTATCTTGTAACCATAGGGTTCCTGACAGACACCTTCCTGTGTATTGTACTGTATTGTATTGCATTGTATCTTGTAACCACAGGGTTCCTGACGGACACCTTCCTGTGTATCGTACTGTATTGCATTGTGTCGTGTAACCACAGGGTTCCTGACGGACACCTTCCTGTGTATTGTACTGTATTGTATTGTACGAGGGTCATTCAATAAATAAGGTGAATTTTTCGGTATAAGGACTTCTAATACAGATAGAAGCTTACTTTTTTTTTCTTTTTTTTTGTTTTACTTCTTTTTCACATGGATTTAATTTGTTTTGCAGATTAAAAAAAAACTTTGAGAGTTTTGGCGATTAACAAAGATGGCCGACCAAGAAGCATGCTCCAGGATTGAACAGCGGTCAGTTATCAAGTTTTTGGTTGCTGAAGGGTGCAAACCAGTTGAAATTCATAGGAGAATGTCAACTGTGTATGGTGCCACATGTTTCAGCCGAAAAAATGTCTACAAGTGGGCTAAATTGTTTAAAGAAGGACGGAGCAGTGTTGAGGATGAAGACAGGCCTGGAAGGCCTACAGAAGTGAGGTCTCCTGAGGTGATCGAATCAGTCAATGACCATCAACGAGCTGGGCTGGGAACTGCTCCCTCATCCCCCTTACAGCCCAGACCTTGCCCCTTCAGACTTTCACCTGTTTGGTCCCTTGAAAGCGTTCACGAGAGGCACAAAGTTTGAAAGTGACGATGAAGTCAAAAGTGTTGTGAGCGACTGGCTGAGACATCAGTCCAAAGATTTTTATGCTGAGGGAATACGGAAGCTTGTGCACAGATGGGAAAAGTGTGTGACATTGCTGGAAGACTACGTTGAAAAAAAAAAAGAAAAAAAAGTAAGCTTCTATCTGTATTAGAAGTCCTTATACCGAAAAATTCACCTTATTTGTTGAATGACCCTCGTATCGTGTAACCACAGGGTTCCTGATGGACGCCTTCCTGTGTATCATACTGCATTGTATTGCATTGTATCTTGTAACCATAGGGTTCCGGATGGACACCTTCCTGTGTATCGTACTGTATTGTATTGCATTGTATCTTGTAACCATAGGGTTCCTGACGGACACCTTCCTGTGTATCGTATTGTATTGCATTGTATCTTGTAACCACAGGGTTCCTGACGGACACCTTCCTGTGTATCGTACTGTATTGTATTGCATTGTATCTTGTAACCACAGGGTTCCTGACGGACACCTTCCTGTGTATTGTACTGTATTGTATTGCATTGTATCTTGTAACCACAGGGTTCCTGACGGACACCTTCCTGTGTATCGTACTGTATTGTATTGCATTGTATCGTGTAACCACAGGGTTCCTGACGGACGCCTTCCTGTGTATCGTACTGTATTGTATTGCATTGTATCGTGTAACCACAGGGTTCCTGACGGACACCTTCCTGTGTATCGTACTGTATTGTATTGCATTGTATCTTGTAACCACAGGGTTCCTGACGGACGCCTTCCTGTGCGTGGCGGAGCAGCTGACCTTCAGCGACATGATCAGCATCTTCATGGGCCAGCACCAGTCCATCGCCCGCCTGCGGCGCCCCCTGCGGCAGTTTGTCAGCGAGCGCGTGCTGAGCGGCTCGGCCACCACCGACGACAATCTGCTGAGGTCCACGGACCGTGTTGTCGGAGAGCTGCTGCCTGACGTCATGGCCATGGTGGTAAGAAAGGAAGAGCTGGGGCTAGGGTTTGAGTCCGTGAGTGTCTGGGTTCGAATCACGCTCTCGCCTTTTCTCCCAAGTTTGACGTGATATAAGGATGAAACTGATTGAACCCAAGTATTATCAAAACCCATGTCTTTTTAGATTAAATCTGCTTATGACATCCAAAAATGAGACTGTCTTGCCTAACCTGGCATTATTTGTCTACAAAGTACTGAGGCTACTCTATATTTTACAACTTACAATGCATTCATGTGTTTCATGTTATACTATTTTTGTTTACATTTGTTTAGAATGTATGTTCATATTATGAATATTCTTTGTATACAATTATGTAGTACCCCCTTCAGACAAGGGCTGTGGCCTAATCTGAATAAAATATTCACATTCACATTCGTATTCCCAAGTTTGATGGGAAAAATCGAAGTGAGCATCTAGTCATTCAGATGGGACAGTAAACCGAGGTCCCGTGTGCAGCACACACTTGACGCACTGAAAAAGAACCCATGGCAACGAGAGTGTTGTCCTCTGGCAAAATTATGCAGAAGAAATCCACTCTGATTGGCACACAAATGCATATCCATGCACTCAAGGCTTGACAAAGCGCATTGGGTTATGCTGCTGGTCAGGCATCTGTCTGGCAGATGTGGTGCATGGATTTGTGCAAAGGCAGCGACGCTTCCTTGAGAATCTGACACTGAAACTGAAACTACGGCTAGGGTTTTTTGGTGATGGCATGCTTTTGACCATGTGCTGGTGAAGTCAAACTCCACACCGCTGTATGTGAATTGCTGCCAGTCAGCTCTGAAAACCTTGTTACTGGGCTTTCTCGTAGACATTTGTTTTGATTTGTAGACACATTTAAGTTTTAATTTTCAGACTCTTTCAGAGATGCCAACAAGTTTGCTGTATTTTGTTACGTTCGATCGCAGTTTGTTCCATTATGCCAACATCAAAATTTTTCTGACATGTTCATTTTCAACAACATAGTATGGTCACTAGCTTTCCTGTCGTAACATTACCTAGACGCTCTAGACCTATCGATCACGAGGCCATGGCTGTCACTACTAACCTTGGTTTCACGTGATGATGCTCAGCTAATCGCATGAGTGTTTACATTGAAACAGCATTCAGTGGACCAATCGGCTAAATCGTTTGCCCAAACAAGAGAGAACGAGGCTAAATTAAGTTGTGTCTCGGTCAGACAGCATCTGTACCTAGTGGATTAAGCTGAAATGTACGTTGGCTGATGTGGCTTGGAGTCTGAGTGTTTCAACCAAATTCAGAATGTTCCTACCAAAGTTCCTGATTGTTCCTACAAACACTTGACAGGGGTTGGCATCTCTCTGTGTGCTGGTGTAAATCTCAACACTCTGTCTGTAAGTACAACCAGTCATCTCTGAAAAAACTCATCATTAGGCTCTCTCTCTCTCTCTCGCAGACTTTTGTTTGATTCGTAGACCTGTTTAAAGTTGAATTATCAGATTATTTTATGTAATGGATTACAGGCTAAATATTATTGTGATATCGAATGGATTTGTTTAATTGACGTGACAGTTATTAAACTCTTTTTTTTTTTTTCTGTGGGTTGATGAAGTAGATTTTGTGATAATAACAAGGACGGATGTTTTAAAAGTGAGTGAACGTGGGTGTGCAGTCTGACGACGTGGTGGTGAGCGGAGTGAACCTGGAGGCCACACTGCGCAAGTTCTTCAACCACCACCTGCTGGCCCTCTTCAGGCTGGTCATGGACTTCAATGGTCAGCACATGCATGCACACACATGCGCAGATACGCACTCACACACACACACACACACACACACACACACACACATGCGCAGATACGCACTCTCACACACACACATGCATACACACACATGCGCAGATACGCACTCACTCACACACACACACACACACACACACACATGCATACACACACATGCGCAGATACGCACTCACACACACACACACACAGACACACACACACACACATACACAGCCCCACTCCCTCCCCACACACACACACACACACACAGAGTATTATTTATGTATGTGAATGCACATTGTGTGTGTGATATGCATGTATGTCAGTACGTATATTATGTACACATGTATACGTGTATGTATATGTATGTGCACAAGTTACCATATATGTAACAAAGTTTGTGATCATAACTTGTGTTACCATGCATTAAACCATCCTGTGTTGATTATGAATTTATAATCACCCTCAGTGACATGGGCCAGAGGCCTATTCATTACACACACACACACACACTCTCTCTCTCTCTCTCTCTCTCTCTCTCTCGCTCACTCAATCACACTTAAACACACACACACATGCGCGCATACTTGCGCACCTCTGCTCTCTCTGTACTGTGCTGTGTTGGGCTTTTCCATGCTTCACTGTCTGTGGTAGGACAGACACTAAAAGACAGATGTTACTGTCACCAGTGGTCAGAAAACATTGGACATTATTGTGGCGTTCGTTCCTTCTTGTGCGCCACTGCATGTGACAGCTACCTCGTTGCTGTGGACAAGGATACTCTCTAATGGAAAGATACGTCTGTTTGTGAAACAGATTATAAACTGTTTGACATATAAAATGTGTCGGCCGGCAAAATGAATAGATCTGTTAACTAAATAGGTACATCAACCCCCCAAAATGTGTCAGTTAAATTGATAGGTTTGTGCTAGCTGGGGATGATTTGTTTGGGTTTTGTGTGTGTGTTGTTTTTTGTTTTTGTTTTATATACTTTTTTTTTCATTGGGGTTTTTTTTGTTGTTGTTTTTTTTACTTCAGCACCAAGGGAAAGTACAGTATCCCTTGAAGTAAAAGTAACGAATAAATCAGCATGTTGGCTGTGGCTACACAACGCACACATTGTTTTTTATTTTTATATCTGATAGATTATTTGATTCATTTTATGGCATGATCTCTTTTAATTGTCCTCTCTTACTACTGCTTCAGATAATATGTGTATGCTTTTGGAGTTGTTTGAGTGAATGCTTTTAGTGCTACTGTAAAGGACACAGAGCTTCAAGAATATGCGCTATAGCAAGAGGTCTGAATAGATGAATAAATGAATAAACTTGAAGTCAGGCAACATATGTGTAACTGTCAGCCATATTCATTGTTAGCCAAATAGGTACACCTGTCGGCCAAACATCTCCGTGTGATAAACAGCCAGATTGTCGGTGAGATCAGACCTGACTGCCATTGGTTGTGGAGTTGTCTGTCAGGTTAAGCCTCACCATACATTGAACACCATCACTCCTGTTTTCCTACCAGGCAGTCCTGAGTCCTCTGTCTGGTCTCATCAGGAGTGAACAAGCACAGGGCGTGTTATGGAATAGTACGCAGTGTTTTCAATTTGTGCTGATGCATGATACATACACTGTTAACAAACACAGGTACTGTAATGTACATAGCATGTGTTGTCATGTCTGATCATACAAAGCGTCCATTTTAACAATAAAAAGTGTTCATATTTGGGAGCGAGTGTATGGAGAGTGGTTTGCATATATTTTGACACGGGGAAAAAAATCCGGGTATGAATGAATAGTTGTTTAACATTTTTTACCCCATCAGTACAGCTGCAGTTAATGTGTACCAGCCGTACAAAAACTGAGTGCACTGTCCAAGCCACACTTCACATACACAGATCACACACAAGGTCATCGGAAACACATTCTGTCCCCTCTGGCGAGCAATGTAGAAGCTAAAACCAATGAGTTGAAAGCACTGACGGAGGATTCAAGACTGAGAATTCAACTGATTGAGAAAGTGGAACTGAGCTTGCCCACTATAGTACAGAAATATCTGTACACGGTCCAAGGCAAGTATCTGGGTGTTAGTAACTTACAGATAAATCAGTACTTGGGGTACAAAGTGTTTCAAGTTACAAACCACTGACAGCCTTGGCTCCGGCTTGTGAAGCTCATGTCGGCACTGATAAGTATGAGCCTGTTGTCCTGAAATGCTGATCAGTGTAAACTTTTGTTTCTTCTCCGCTTGTTCTGTCCTCACAGCCGTGTGTGTGTGTTTCTGTTTCAGTGAGTGACGACCAGTTTGCCTTACAGTTTTACACCGGCTTCCGTCGCATGCTGGGGGAGTTTGTCGTCCTGATGCCAGCATGTCTGCGAGGTGGCCAGCCTACATTCACCAGCATGATAGAGAACAGACTGGTATGTTGTGAGAGCTGGGTGGGTGGGTGTGTGTGAAATGACTTCAGACTCAGTCAGGGATATACTTTTTCTTTGACACCGTGACAGAAAACGTCTTGAAAGCTGGACTGTTCCTGATTTTCAGTACACTCTGAATAGCTGTTAAAATGTATGAAACACGCTTAGTGATCACATTCTATACACACTCATCATACATACCACCAAAAAACTGACACAATAATTGATGATAATGATTTGATCTTTGCACTGATCATGCATATCACATAGAAATAACACTGATTATAATGATAGCGTAATAATTGACGACGATAATGATAACGATTGTGACCACAGACGGGGATGCTGACAGGCCTGAGCCCTCTGCTGCAGCAGTCGATGGTGTCCATGACCCTGCAGCACATGCTGTCCTTCCAGCAGACCCAGTCCCTGCCCCGCGCCCAGGTGGAGACATACATCGTCCGTCGCTCCTCCTCAGCCTCCTCCTCCTCCTCCACCCCTGCCTCTGCCCCCACCGCCACCGTCATGGCCTCCCCCATCGTGGTGAGAGGGGGTGCCACAGAGGGGGTGGGAGGTGCCAGGGAGGCTCCGCAGAAATCTCCACGCTCCCCAACGTCGTCGTCTTCCTGTGGCGGTGGGAGGGGTAGCAGCCCCATGGAGGTGGACTCCTCCCCGCCTCCGACCTCCTCCTCCTCCTCCTCCTTCCCCCTTGCTGGTGCCACGGCGACGGCTCGTTCCCCGGCCAGCCAGTCTGTACAGGTGAGGGTTGTGTTGTTGTCTTTTACTTTGTGTTCCTTTTGTTTGTTTGTTTTCCGGATTTAGGGAGGTGGATAGAGAGGGTGGGGAGAAGGAGAGGGGGGTGGGGAGAGGGGGGGGCGTGTTAGATCGTTTATTCTGGGTGTGGAGTTTTGAGGAGGGTGGATTTACACACTCAGACAGACATGTAACATTTCTGTCACCACCACCACCACCACCCCTCCCCATTGCCAGGCCCCGCGGTCCCTAGACCTGCCTAGACGGGCAGGAGAGAGCCGGTCAAGGTCTGGAGATGGGCGGGTCGTCAACGGCAACCACAGCCCTGCCGCTATGTCTAGCCCTGCCGCCGGCGCCACCATCCCCAGCCCCAGCACCGTGCAGGATAACTGGCAGGAGGTGGTGCCCTCGGTGAGAGTTGTTTGCCATACTTTCTTCTTTTTTTTTTAAACACTTTTTTGCTTTGTTTTTGTTTTGTTGGGTTGTTGTTTTTTAAGTATTTACTTATTACGTTTTTGATTGTCTTATATTTTATTGTTGCTGACAATTTTTAAAAATCAGTTTTGGGTTTCGTGTTTGGTCTTTTTTTTTTTCTTTGTGGGCTGTGACGCCTGCATTCACATGTATGTGTACATGAGTAGGCTTTTATGTGCATGATCATTTCCCCCTGGCCATGTAGGCAGTCATGCTCCATTTTTGGGAAGGGGGGGGGTGCAGGGGGGGTTGCATGCTGGGTATGTTCTTGTGTCCGGAATCCACCGATCACTGACATGGATTACATGATTTAAACATATGTATTTGATCATCTGCATGCACAGTCACGTGAAGTTGATTCAGGGTCTAGCAGGTCTGAACGTCTGTTGAACTGGGAGATTGGAAAAACGATGTCTCATCTTCACTTCCAGGCACCATGACCAGGAGGATTCCAACCTGGGAACCTCAGATTGAACGTCCAGTGCTTCAGCAGCCATAAGGCTTTCGCACCTTGCATTGTATTTGGTCTGGAGGGTGTTCAGCCTGGTCTTAAAAAGTAATAATAATGGATACTTATATAGCACACTATCCAGAAATCTGCTCTAGGTGCTTTACAAAAACGCTTTTGTTAACATAAAACATTACATCTATGTTACATACACACACCAAAATGTAACTACACACACACACACACACACACACACACACACACACACACTGCATACATACATTTTAACATACATGTGTATCTAACAGCTACCCTAACACATACGCACACATAGGCAGGCACAAACTTACATAAACACACGCACACACAATACACATTCATATACATGCAAGTGTGGAAATTTTGTGAGTGACTTCTCCTGCCAGTGGCTGGAGGAGGCCGGGCAGTTCACAGGACATGTGTTCTGCTGTCAGGGTTCATTTGCTACTCTGTGCTGAAGACTTCTGCTGTGTGTGTTCAGCGTAGCGTGAGATTTGTATGTGTTTGGCTTCGTTGGTGACGTGAAGATGCATAACCTGTTTTTTTTTTTGTTGTTTTGTTTTGCTTTTTCCCCCTCTCATTCATTCCCTGCTTTCTGTGTTATGCGTATCTTTATATCGTTCATCAGAATCGGAGATGCGTGCATTTGAATGACAGGTGTGGACACGCTTTGATTTTGTCCCAGCGTAAGATTCAGCATTGCATAAGTGCTTTTGATATTGTTAGTAGTGGCAGTGTGGCTGCGGTGGCTGAATGGTAAACGCGCTGGGTTCTCGCCTGAATTTCCTGATTGTGATCCCCAGTTTGGAGCACCTGGTGAGTGATGAGAGGAGATTTTTCCAGCCTATCAGGTCAACATACGTGCCGACTTGCTATTGCCTGCACCCCCTTTGTATGTTTACGAATGCAAAAGATCAAATGTGTGCGTTAAAGACCATTAATCCATGTCAGTGTTTTGGTGGGTTATAAAGACATGAAAATACCCAGCATGCGTCAACCACGACAGTCATCGGCAAGTCAATGTTGGTTGCATAACAGAAAGAAAGTAGTATTATTATTAGTTTTATTACTATGGGTATTGATTTGAGAGGATGATATGGTTTGTGACACCGTGTCTGTGACACTGTTCCTCTCAGCAAGTCGATGTTGGTCTTGTAATAGAAAGAAAGAAAGAAAATATTAGTAGAAGTATTGTTATTATTGGTGTTGATGTGAGAGGATGCAGTGGTTTGCGACACGCAGTGTCTGTGACACTGTTCCTCTATTTCCCCCGTTGCCATTGACAACATCAACATCATGTGAGGGTGGTTGGTCAACGGTTGACAGGACTGGGTGCCGGTGATGGAGGCGGACGTCCAGAGGCAGAAGAGTCAGCGCACACAGGGCCCCTTCAGTGACGCCTACCTGCAGGGCATGCCACCCAAGCGCCGCAGGGTGAGTGTCGGTGTGACACGTCGTGTTATCATCGATGTGTGTTGTTGTGTAGTGTGTTCGCTTTATTTTGGAACTGCTGTATCGTAAAGCACTTGGAGCTAAATCTGTTTGAGTATACCAGGCGCTGTATATGCGTTGTGGTGCTTTGTTAAGGAATTATTGTTTGATTTATTTGAATAGGTGCTGTATAAATGAGTTTCAGTTTCAGTTTCTCAAGGAGGCGTCACTGCGTTCGGACAAATCTGTATACACTACACCACATCTGCAAGGCAGATGCCTTGACAGCAGCATAACCCAATACGCTTGGCAGGCCTTGAGTGCTTGCAGACATATATGTGTACAGAGTGGATTTCTCTGAAAGAATTTTGCCAGAGGACAACACTTAGGTTGCCATGGGTTCTTTTTCAGTGCGCCAAGTGCGTGCTGCAGATGGGACCTCGGTTGATCATCTCTTCAGAATGACGAGACGCTCAGTTTCATTTTCCACTCAAACTTGGGATACTGATACGGATACGGATGTTTTATTCAATATAGGCCATGGCCCCTCATGAAGGGGTGGTGTAAACAAACATTACAGAGGTAATATATTCAGATATGTAACATAACACAGTGCTCAAACTTGGGAGAAGGGGCAAGAGCAGGATTGGAACTGACACTGACAGTGAATTGGCAGATAAGCGTCTTAACCATTCTGTCACCTTTCTCCTTAACCTTTACAACGCCAGCTATGGTCAAGCTGCTAACAGCTGCTATCCGGCTTAGTCAGTTGCACAGTATAGCTGAAAAAACCAGCTGTTTAACAGAGCAGCCAGTGGGAATGCGGGGTACTCGTATTTTCGCTGCCGTGTTTAAAACAGCCGCTGAAAATTGCTCCAAATGGTGTGTGTGGTTCGTCCGTCGGGATCGACGAGGACCATCTAGTCATCCTGGGGGTGGGTGGGTTGGGCTGTGTGGGTGCGCAGATGACTGGTCAGGCCAATTCGCGCCCGGAAGGTTCTGACACAGTGTGGACAGGGGATGGTGGCGGCTGTCGGGGACTTGCTGGCCCTGCTTTTCCTGGCCTGTGTTGCTCTGCCGCAGCGATTCTGTTGGCCTCACAGGATTTGGCGCCTTTGTGGACAGCTGAACGCCACTTTGGTCTGTCCATTGCATTCAGCTCCCATGTGTCGTGGCTGATGTTGAAGGCCTTCAGAGAAGCTTTCAGAGTCTTTTTGAAGCGCATCTTTTGGCCTCCATGGGAGTGCTTGCCATGTTGGAGTTCGTCGTACAGCAGTTTCTTGGGGAGCCGGTGGTCTGGCATGCGAACTACTTGGCCTGCCCAGCACAGCTGGGCCTGCATCAAGATGGTGTAGATGCTGGGCAAGTTAGCACGAGCGAGCCACTCTATGTCAGGGATCTTCTCTTGCCACTTCATGCCGAGAATTTTTTGAGGCTGGTGGTGTGGAAGTGGTTCAGCTTTTTGGCGTGGCATTTGTGGACCGTCCATGATTCACATCCATAGAGCAGTGTGGTAAGAACTATGGCCTTGTATACTTTGAGCTTCATCTTCAGGGTGATGCCTCTCCTTTCCAAATGTTCTTATGGAGTCTGCCGAAGGCAGCGCTGGCTTTGGCGAGTCTGGCGTTCACCTCGTCGTCGATGACAACTGTGCGAGAGAGTGTACTGCCCAGGTATGTGAACTTGTCCACCGCGTTCAGTCGTTGCCCGTTGATGAAGATGTTTGGTTCAATGTAAGGCTTTCCTGGAGCTGGTTGGTGCATCACCTCAGTCTTCTTTGTGCTGATTGTGAGGCCAAAGTTGTCACAGGCAGCAGAGAACTTGTCGACGCTGTGTTGCATGTCAGCTTCGGAGGCAGCATCAGCAAACAGGAAGTCGTTGACAGTGTCTGTCTGTCCAGATGGTATGAGTTGGTTCAACAGTGAGAAGGATGTTTCTGGTACATGTGGCAAGATGTGCCGGCTAAGTTTGGTATCATTCATTGAAGAGTTGCGCAAGCTTGTTAACTCTAAGCTCAAGTCGCCGACCGGCGACAGCAGCGTTTCCCCTACAAGTCGCTGTGCTGTGTGCAGCGACTGTGGTGTTCTCTCTGCAAGTCGCCGAGTGGCGACTCAAGTGACCAAAGGGTTAGAAACATAAATAAACTTTGTGGTATCGTGTGTGTGTTGTTTTTGTTGCAGCTGATGTCCTACGAGCAGACGGGCAGCCTGTCCAACATGTCTGACTACCTGCCCGTCGGCCGTCAAGCAGGCAGCGGGCCGGGCGGGCGTGGAGCCCATCAGCAGTGCTGACAACCTGGTTGCCGAGGCGACAGATGCCCAGGAGCTGCAGGGGATGCTGGAGGCGGAGGTGATTCGCTCACTGTCGGACCGACTGGAGCGCGATGACGACTACAGCGCTGAGAGGTACAGGGGTGTGTGGAGTGTTGTGGGGGGTGTGTGGAGTGTTGTGGGGGGTGTGTGGAGTGTTGTGGGGGGCGTATGTGGAGTGTTGTTTGAGTGTTGTAGGGGGTATGTGGAGTGTTGTTTGAGTGTTGAAGGGGGTGTGTGGAGTGTTGTTGGTGTGTGTGTGGAGGTGATTCGCTCGCCGTGGGACCAGCTGGAGCGTAACGACTACTACAGCGCTGAGAGGTACAGTGGGGGGCGGGGTGGGAGTGTTGTGGGTTATGTGGTGTGTTGTGGGGTGTGTGTGGAGTGCTGTTGGTTTGTGTGTGGAGGTGATTCGCTCGCCGTTGGACCAGCTGGAGCGTGACGACTACAGCGCTGAGAGGTATAGGGGGGGGGTGGGGGGGGGGGGGGGAGGGGAGGGGGAGTGTATGTGGAGGTGATTTGCTTGCTGTGGTGACAACAGTACTAAGAGGTACAGGTGTGGGGTGGTAGTGGGGAGGGGGGGAAGGGTGTGAAGTGTTGTTGGTTTGTTTGTGTGGAGTGTTGTGTGTGTGTGTGGAGTGTTGTGTGCATGTGTGTGTGGTTATGTGTAAGTGAAGTGTTGTGGGTATGTTTGGAGTGTTGTGAGTACACATGTGTGTGTGTGGAGTGTTATTGATGTGTGTTTGGTTTTTTGTGTGGAGTGTTGTGGGTATGTGTGTGGAGTGTTGTGGGTATGTGTGTGGAGTGTTGTGGGTATGTGTGTGGAGTGTTGTGGGTATGTGTGTGCGCGCAATGCATGTGTGCGAGTGTGTGTGTGCACTGTGTTGTATTGCGTTATTTTTTGTTACTTTTTGTCACAGCAGATTTCTCTGTCAGCATGTCGCTACAGTGCAGTGCCCCCTCCCCTCCACACCCCCCCCCCCACGCCCTCACCCCCTGCACAATTACAGAAGTTTGGACCTTTTGGAAAAACTAGAGAACCATTTCTTTCTCCCATCATCCCCCCTCCCCCCTCCTTCCCCCAACCACAGGCCAAAAAAGTGGTAAAAATTTAACATCGGCCCCAGGATATCCTCCCAGTATCATTGCTTAGCATTTTATAGCAGACCAGTGTTTTATTTTTTATTCACTTTGGCTTTGTGCTTGGAATGGGAAATTTTCTGTCTGCTCTGTAAAGAAAAAAAAAAAGAGAGAAAAAGTATAGAATTTTGTTAGGTCACATCTGCTTGTGCAGGAGATAATGTTGTTTTTTTCTTCTTCTGTTTTGTTTGTTTCAGGTTTCCCAATGCTCAACAGTATTTCAAGCCCAAGCCGTCTTGATGGACTGGAACTTGGGACCTGCAGAAACAGGGGCATTGTTGGCCGACAGGCTAGAGAGCCGTGGTTGTAGACGTGTACTTCCCGTTTAGCACAGTCCTCTACGTTTGGACGAAGTGTATTTATCATGAATGTACTGATGTGTTGTGTTTCCCTCATCATGATGATTGTTTGAAAACGATGGTGATGCCTTCTTTATTTTTAGCTCTCTTTTTTTTTCTTTTTTCTTTTTTTTTTTTAATTATTCATCGGTGGTGCAGTTGTTCTTGTCATGGAGACTGGTGCCTGCAGACAGACACACTTGCATGTACGCACGCACGCACAATCACACACACACACGTACAGAGACATACACACACACACACACACACACACACACACACACACACGCAAACTGTGTAGCCCCCCCCCCCCACCCACCCCCAAAAGTTGATGGGAGAGATCCACAAAATGAGTAGTCTGTCCATGAGCTTGGTGAAAAGACACAGCAACTGACCATTATTTCTTAGCGCTAAGTGTTTATAACTGAAAGTAAATTGAATCACTGCTCGTATGTTTTTTGTCTGGCCTCGTCTGTTTCATTTCGCAAGGATGCAGTTTGTTTTCAGTGATGGGTTTCTCAGTGATCATGAAATAGAATTGAAGTTGTGTGCCTGCAACAGTTGTTGTTGTTGTTGTTGTTCACAAATCATTCACTCGCCATTTTAGGAACGAAAAATGTTTCATGATACGGTTATTGAGAGAAATATATTTTGGAAGACAGTTTGAAATTCAAATCAGGCATGAATTTTTTTTTTTTTTTAGAATCTAAAATTAATAAGTTGAGAGAGAATTTTCACTTTATCAGTATTGTTTTTTTTTTGGGTTTTTTTGTTTGTTTGTTGTTTTTTTTTTACAAAAAGTGAACTGGATAAAGAGAATGTATGAAGACATGGCCAAAACAAGGGGCCGTTTCACTGGGGGAGAGGGTTTCAAAATAAAAAGAATATTATCATGACAGTCCCTTGCAGTGTGTGTATGGAGAAGAATGTGTGGCAGATAAGTGACTGTTTTATATTGTATTTCCCACTTTGAGTCACAACAGATTCCCCTTACATGTGAAACACAGACCCTGTAGTCTGGTACCACCAGCATATGGTCAGACTGCCCACAGGAACTCACGGAAGTCTGGAAACATCTAGGAGTAATAGACCATTTCCAGGGCCTAAGAATGGACCGTTTTTAGGGCTGGAAAAGTCAAGAAAATCAATGTGTTTTTTGTTTTTTTTTTACCTTGCATGGTCTGGAAAGGACTTGGAATTTATGTGACACCCTTCACCTCACCTGTGCTACTGAAGAAGAAGAAAAGACAAAGGTTGTGGAAGGGATGAAACTGATATGTTAACATCAAGAGTTTTTTTGTGTTTTTTTTATCCTGCAACCGCCTTTCAACAAAATGCAGTGTATTCAACATTTGTTTGTTGTCAACCTTGAAAAAAATACATTTATAGTAAATGTTGAGCCGAGCTGAATAAACTCATAGTCACTACAAAAACTGATAGTAAATGTAATGCAAAGGTTGAATTAACCTCCTAGTCGGTACAAAATCCGATTTCCACCAGTTTTGACAGATGTATGGTAGGGTTTGTGCATGTAGGGTTTGTACATTCTTGTATTTGTGTATGTGTGTTGTGTGACTTTTTGGGGAGTCTTGGGGGAAAAAACATATACCTCAGTGGTTTTTTGAAAAAGCATGGCAAAAGTGTGGAGTTTTATTTGCTCAGACTTGTGGGAAAATCCTGAATGGTACTCCCAGGGTGACTGTGAAGCCACAGTAGTGCCATGCCGATTGCCAGTCTAGCTTCCTGTGTCAATGCTCTGTGTTGCTGTCGGTGCTTTCATCACACCTTCCAGTTTGTTCAGTCACTCTCGTGGTGGGCAGTGGTCAGTTTCGTTTCCATGACTTAGCTTTTGCTGCGTCGGTGAATCGTAGCAAACGTTTGCTGTGGTCATGTTTCTTTCATTCATTCATTCATTCGTTCATTAATAGGCATTGGCAATCCATAACTGTGTACAAATATTCCCATGTGTGTTGATGATATTGTCGGCAATAGAGTTGATTGGCGACTTCTTTATTTTTTTTTTTTTTGCAGTTTCAGTCATCCTTGTTTCAGGGTTTCAACTGGTGAGCATTGAAACATTTGTGGCTGGGTGTGCTTTTCCATGTTTCGTCTGTTCTTTTCCTTTGTCTGATCTTATCGCCGTAGGTTGTTTTCAGATTTTTCTCTGTACCCTGGCTCAAGTTTGTGTTCCCACATGTGCAATTTGTGACCTGACTATAATCACTTCAAGGAGTGCAACTGGCAAGTCAGTATAGGGATAAGAACTGGTGAATCGCTTGAAAGATTATGATTGGTAAATTGCTGGAAGGAGTACGGTTGGTAAATTGCTAGGAGGAGTACAGTCAGTGAATAACTAGGAGGGGTGGAATTGGTATAAACAGCTTGAAGGAGTACAATTGGTAAATGGCTTGAAAGGCAAGAACTGGCAAATCGTTTGAAGAAGAACAAATGGTAAATCGGTTGAGTATGCTCAGTTGTTTTGTCTCTGGAAGGCAAACAACTGGAAAATCACTTTGAGGATGTCTGTTATGGAGTTAAGGAGAAACAGGAGCGGGGGGTGGGGCGGGGGGATGTAAGGGACATAATTGTGGGGATTGCCGTTCAGGGTTCTGTGACAGGGGTTGTGTACTGAAATATCTGTCAGTGTGTGTGTGTTGTTCCATGTTCTCTTCAGCTGCCAGAGTCTGAATCAAGCTTCTGATCAGCATGCTGGCTTTATGCGAAAATCAGGACATCTGCTTTTTCTTTTCTGTCGTCTTCTTTATCGAGCAGATGTGGGTGTCTTGCATGTATGGATCTGTCCACACTCTTTGACAGCTCCTTGAAACTGAATCTGAAAATCAGCAGTTAGGAGGAGAGGGGGAGACAGAGCCAACATTTTCATGTAACGTCATGTTCATGTATTGTGATAATATCATCTGCTCTGTGGGCTGGGCTACGTTCAGTTGTGTGGAGAAAGAAAAATGGTGTGTGCTTTTTTTTTTTTTTGGTTGGCTTGTTGCTATGGGTTTGTTGGGTTTTTTTGTGTGTGTGTTTTTTTTTTTTTAAATGGACAGTGGTACATATGTGGTTTTTAATTGATATGCATTTAATGCTTGCTGATATATACACTTGTTTAACGCACACACACATGCACGCACACATAAACACACACATATATCCACACACAAACACAAGCAAACAAACATGAAAGAGCCTATGGAAGCGCTCCCAAATTCCACAGTGAGTAGTATGTCACAGAACTGTGTATTGAAAACAATGTTTTATGTCTTATCAGAATTATTATTGTCATTGACTCAGTAAGTTTCTTTAATAATTACAAATCAGTACCAAACTAGCTGGAAGAGAAATTCGTGTGCATATATGGTTTGAATGTGATGAACGAATAAAGCTTGAAGGCAAATGTCAGTCCTGCCATGAACTCCTGTTTTTTTTTCAGACACAACAAATCGTCCAAATATTTGGCACCATGCATTCAGATATGCTCATAGCTCTTCCCTATACACTGACCTCCACTCCCCCCACTCCCCACCCATCTTCATTCCAAAGCTCCCACCCCAATGAGAAGAAATGTAAGATTCATGCCAAAATCAGATCCTCACATCATAATGTCAAGTGTGGACAGTTACATAACTCTCCCCACCCCCACCCTGCCTTTTTTTTAACGGAATTTGATCAACAAAGCCAGTGTTTTTCATGTGACAGCGTTTTTGATTGTTTCTTGCCTAGTTATGTGTCTTTTTCTTAGCATTTGGAATTCATCAAGCAGAAAAAAAAAGTAAAAAAAAAAAAAAATCACTTACTCTTAACATTTGTCAGTATGTACCTGAAGGGGTATGTATCTGTTAGTATGTATGATGATTATTTGCATATTTCAGATGAAATGAACTTATTTATTTCTGAAACGAGTAAACCCACCGAATTCAGCTTTATTTTATGATAGAGACGATCGAGTCATTTTGACACACGTACACCTGCGTGCATGCACACAGACATGCACACACACACACACATATCCTTTTTTTTTTTTTTTTTTTTTTTTTTTTTAATATATATACCAGCATATACATGCGCAGACGCACACGTGCACACACACACAGAGAATTTGAACTCGAGCTCAAAAAAGTTTAATCAAATACACACCGAATGGCTGAAACTGACTGAAGACAAGCAGTTCAGTGAACTAAATTCAAACAGTTTTGGAGGGGGTGGGGGGGGGGGGGGTGTTTGTGGGTTGGTTGGGTTTGTTTTGTTGTTGTTTTGTTTTCCAGCTTACTCAAGTGTCTGTCGACAAATAAAAAGCGAAATGAAAACAAAGGAATGAATAACTTTGCACACCCTTCCCTGATCACCAAGCACACATCTATCATCCTGCAAAAGGAAAACATTCTTTGTCACATTGTTTTATTAACCTTGCTCCCGAAAATGGAGTATGACTGCCTACATGGTAGGGGTAAAAACGGTCATGCACATAAAAGCCCACTCGAGTGAACATGGGAGTCACCACCCACAAACGAAGAAGAAGACCTTGTTTCATATGAGATCATTCACAGAACTAAATAATAAATAACTATTCAGATAACGAATAAATCAATGGGTAAAGAAAATCCATGCAAACAAAATGCCCCTGGGTGCAAAATAATAAACAGAACATTGTGTATTGTGAATAATTCATTGCTTAATTAAAGGCTTATCAAGGATTTTTTAATTGGTAAACAGAAGGGTAGGAAGTTGAGAAAACAAACACAAATGGATCAACCAATCAATCAGTTAATCTAAGCAAAACACTTTCCAGCATAAAATTATGTTGAAACTGTATGACTATAACAATGGTCACGTCGAGGATTTGATGCTTTCAATCAACAGCAGTGCCTTCACCACTAAAAAAAAAATTGCATTATTATGCCACACAACAACAGCAGCTGCAGCAAAAATAACAGCAACAACATGGACAACGAACTACTTAGATGCGTATGTCAAAATACATAATTACTTAGGCTCTAAGAATGACTTGGGGGGGGCGGGGGGGGGGGGGGGGGAACCCAGCGAGGGCAATTTCAAAACTCCTACTTTGAAAGGCAGCAGTTTGTTCAATGACCACTCGTTCATGACTATGGTTGATAATACTCTTCTTGTCTTCAGAACTTGAGTTTCTGGGCGTTTTCCTTCCAGATAACTTGCGTCGAAAATGCTCTCTCTCTGTCTCTCTCTCTCTCTCTCTGTCCTTCTCATTCCCTCTCTTTCTTCGACACACGCACGTATGCACACACACACACATATACCACACCACACACAACTCACAAACACGAACATCACCACCATCATCAGTCACCCTCATCATCTCAAGTCTTACCCTCCTTACCACTTGCACCCACCCCCCTTCCCCCATCCCCACCAACCTATTACCCCGAGCTGTCTTCTTCCTCCTCGAGTCCCGCCCCCACCCCCACTCCCTTACCTCCTCCTCCTACCCTTATCTCCCCCACACCCCCCACCACCACTCATCTATCCCAAACTGTCATCCTCCTGCTCCTCCTCCCATTCACCTACCACCAGGTGAGACAGAAACATCCAATCATCACCCCCCCCCCCCCCTTCCCACACACATTTATCTTCCCCCTCTTACCTCCCCCCCCCCCCCACCACCACCACCACCCTACTACTCCAAGCTGTCGTAGTCTTCCTCCTCAAGTCCCGCCCCCACCCCCCAACCCTTACCAACCCCCCCCTCCCCCAACTCATCTCCCCCACCCCACCACCATCCAACTAACGCAAACTGTCGTCTTCCTCCTGCACCCCCCCACCCTCCTCCACCACCACCACCACCACCAGGTGAGACAGAAACATCCAGTCATCACCCCCCCCCCCTCCTTCCCACACACATTTATCTTCCCCCTCTTACCTCCCCCCACCACCACCACCACCCTACTAACCCAAACTGTCGTCTTCCTCCTACTCCTCCCCCTACACCACCACCACCAGGTGAGACAGAAACATCCAGTCACCCCCCCCCCCCCCCCTCATCTTCCCCCTCTTACCTCCTCCATCACCACCACCCTACTACCCCAACCTGTTGTCGTCTTCCTCCTCAAGTCCTGCCCCCCCCCCCCCTACCTCCACCCCTCCAACCCCCCCACCCCAACCCTTATCGTCCCCCCACCCACCCCACCACCACCCATCCCAAACTGTCCTCACCCTCCCAACTCCTCCCATTCACCTACCACCACTAGGTGAGACAGAAACTTCCAGTCACATCACATTCGTCACAATCCGCGCCCCCCCCCCCCCCCCCCCCCCCTTCCCATACACACATTTATCTTCCCCCTCTTACCTCCTCCACACCCCGCCTCGCCCCACCCACCCTACCACCACCCATCTATCCCAAACTGTCCTCACCCTCCAACTCCTCCCATTCACCTACCACCACTAGGTGAGACAGAAACTTCCAGTCACATCACATTTGTCACAATCCCCGCCCCCTCCCCCTCCCCCCCCTTCCCATACACACATTTATCTTCCCCCTCTTACCTCCCCCACCCCTCCCCACCACCACTACCCTACTACCCCTACCCCAAGCTGTCTTGTGGAGGCCCCCACCCCCCATCACCCCCCACCCCACCCCCGCCGCCACCCAACTATCTCAAACCGTCATCCTCCCCCTCCTCCACCACCACTACCACCAGGTGAGAGAAACATCCAGTCAACCCCCCCACCCACACCCACTCACCCACCCCCCTCCTTCCCACACACATTTATCTTCCCCCTTTTACCTCCCCTCCTCCCCCCTCCACCACCACCACCACAAGGTGAGACAGAAACATCCAGTCAACCCCACCCCCACCCCCACCCCCTCCCTCTGACACACATTTATCTTCCCCCTTTTACCTCCCCCTCCTCCACCACCACCACCACTACCACCAGGTGAGACAGTAACATCCAGTCACACCCCGCCCCACTTCCCACAACACATTTATCTTCCCCCTCTTACCTCCCCCTCTCCCCACCACCACCACCCTACTGCCCCAAGCTGTCTTATTCTTCCTTCCTCCTCAAGTCCACCCCCTCCACCACCCACCGCCCCCCCCTGCTCACCCCAACCCTTATCGCCCCACACCCTGCCACCACCCAACTGTCCCAAAGCGTCATCCTCCCCTCCTCCACCACCACCACCACCACCACTACCACCAGGTGAGACAAAAACATCCAGTCAACCCCATCCATCCACCCACCCACCTCCCCTCCTTCCCACACACATTTATCCTCCCCCTTTTACCTCAGATGAGACAGAAACATCCAGTCACACCCCGCCCCCCCCCCCCCCTTCCAACACACATTTATCTTCCCCCTCTTACCTCCCCCACCCCCCGCCTCCCCACCACCACTACCCTACTACCCCGACCCCAAGCTGTCTTCTTCCTCCTCAAGTACCGCCACCACCCCCACCCCCATCCCACCGCTCACCCCAACCCTTATCACCCCCCCACCCTGCCACCACCCAAACTGTCATCCTCCTCCTCCACCACCACCACCACCACCACGTGAGACAGAAACATCCAGTCACCCCCCCCCCCCCTTCCCACACACATTTATCTTCCCCCTCTTACCTCCCCCCTCCCCACCACCACCACCCTACTGCCCCAAGCTTTCTTCTTCTTCCTTCCTCCTCAAGTCCCGTCTCCCCCCCCCCCCAGCCCCCCCACCACCACCCACCGCCCCCCCCTGCTCACCCCAACCCTTATCGCCCCACACCCTGCCACCACCCAAACTGTCATCCTCCCCCTCCTCCACCACCACCACCACTACCACCAGGTGAGACAGAAACATCCTGTCAACCCCCCCACCCCCCACCACCACCTAAATATCCCAAACTGTCCTCATCCTCCTACTTCTCCTCCCATTCACCTACCACCACCACCAGGTGAGACAGAAACAAACATCCAGTCACCCCCCACACCCCCCATACACATTTATCTTCCCTCTCTTACCTCCACCCTCCCCCTCCCCCTCCCACCACCACCCTAGCTACTACCCCAATGACTCATTATCATCATGATCCCCCCCTCCCCACCACCACCACCCTAGCTACTACCCCAATAACTCATCATCATCATCCCCCCTCCCCACCACCACCATCACCACCCTAGCTTCTTCCCCAGTAACTCATCATCATCATCCCCCCATCCCCACCACCACCATCACCACCCTAGCTTCTTCCCCAGTAACTCATCATCATCATCCCCACCACCACCCTACTACACCAGATTATCATCATCATCATCATCATCATCCACCTCCACCAGGTGAGGCAGAAACATCAGGTACTGATGCAGGTGAGACGAAACCTCCAGACCCTTCTTCACCTTCTCCTGGAACCGAACCTTGGACACGCGGCTACGGATCACCATCCGGCACCAGTGCTGCAGGCTGGGCGGCGGGGCCACCGTCGCCCCCGCTCCCTTCTCGCCTTTCCCTGTCCTTTTCCTCTCGCTCAACAAACTCTGGTACAGCTCCCACGTCTTGTCCCGCCGTCCACCTCGTCCTCCTCCTCCTCCGTCTCTTCTCGTTCTTCTTCTCGTTCCACCGGCGTCCGGATGACTACTTGTGGTACTGGTACGCGTTGATGAAGAGGCGTCCACCTCTTTCAGGTTGGTTAGTGTGTCGTTCAAGTCCTTTGTGCAGGAGGAGGAGAAGGAGGAGGAGCTTGATTGTGTTTCCATCTGCGTCTTGCTGTGTCTCTTGGAGGAAGAGTGGTGGTGGTGGGATGATGCTGAGGAGGAGGAGTCGGAGTAGTAGTAGGAGGAGGAGGAGGAAGTCTTTTTACAGAATTGGGTGTCATAGCGGTGCTGAGTAGACGGCGAAGAACGATAATCGTGGTGGTGGTGGTGGTGATGATGATGATTCTTGTCCTGGTCATCTCCAGAGCGCAAAGACTCTCCAGAAGTGGAGGAAGAAGGTGGGATGGAGAAGGAGGAAGGAGCAGAGGGTGACAGCAAGTAGGGGGAGGCAGAGGGAGAGGGGGAAGATGAGGATGCTGACGGAGAAGGGGAGGAAGGGGAGGTGGAGGAAGCAGAGGGAGAGCGCAAGGAGGGGAAGGAGGAGGCAGAGGACGAGGGAGAGGGATCGGAGATGGGGGCGGATGGATTGGAGGAAGAGGAGGAGGGTTCTTGAAGGCGGAACCCTACTCTGACAAGAGCTCGCGCCAGCGACACCCTGGAGCGCTGGTGGAAGTCCCTGGACCTGGTGGAGCTGGACGCCAGCTCCAGCAGCTTCCTCAACGGGGTGTGGCCTCGCTCGTTGCCGCCGTTGAAGTCGGCGCCATGCTGAACCAGCGAGGTCACAGCCTCGCGGTTGCAGCGCGCGCAGGCCAGGTGCAAGGGCGTGTCCCCAAGGACGGCGTCTCTGGCGCCCACGTCACAGCCCGCCTGAGCCAATCGGGCGAGAATCTGGGCGGAGCTTCCTGCTGCGGAGAGGGCGGCGCTGTGGATTGGCTGACGGCCTGTCATGCTGCGATGATTGACGTCCGCCCCTCTGTCAATCAGTTTGTTGACGATGTTGATCTGTGTGTGGATGGGTGGAAAGAGAGACAGAAATTTCAGTTAGGGCTTGGGTTTGGACGGACGGAATCAGTCCGTATAAGATAGTCCCTTATAATAAGCGAATATGAAAGCATGGAGGGGACAAAACCATAGAATATGATTGCATGGATGATTTGCGCGCGTGTGTGTGTGTGTGTGTGTGTGTGTGTGTGTGTGTGTGTGTAGTATATATATATATATGTGTGTGTGTGTGTATGTGTGTGTGTGTGTGTGTGTGTGTAAAATCGCAGAGGAAAAAACCCTCATCATATTCAAGCTCATTCAAATACAACCTCCCTCTCTCCCTCCCTTCCCTCTCTCTCTCTCTCTCTCTCTCTCTGTCTTTCTCTCTCTCTCTCTTTCATGTGCACGCACACACACACACACACACACACACACACACAGACTGACTGACCAACGGAAGCTGACACAGAGAGAGACAGACAGACAAGGAAAAAGACAAGAGACAGCACACAGAGAGAGGCATCCACAACCCACCCCATCTTCGCCGTCAGAAGAAACCGCAGCGAAAAGGGGCGTTTCTCCCTTGCTGTCAATCATGTTGACGTCAGCACCGTGATCCACCAATAGGGAAGCGACCTGCTGATGTCCCAGACTCAGCGCCAGATGGAGGAGGGGCTTACCGCGGTACTTTGTGTCGGCGTCGGCGCCTCTTTGCAGCAGGACTTCGGTCACATCCCTGCAGCATCACTCAGGGTTAAGGGTAATTTCTAATTTCCACTTCTATAGGAAAAACAAATAAAACTGCACGCATGAAATTTTTTTTTTTTTTTTTTTTTCAAAAAGGTGGCGCTCTCATTGTAGCAACGGACTCTCATTGGGGCGGAGAGCAGCCCGAATTTCACACAGAGAAATCTATTGTGATAAGAAAAGGGAAATCCAATCCAATCTAATCCAATCCAATCCAATCCAAAAAGTTTTGAAATTGAAAATTGTCCAACTGAAGAAAAACCACAAGATAATTTTAATTGATGTACGCCTGATGTGTGTAGTCCTATTTTTGTGTGTATGTGTGTGTTATGTTGTACTTTTCATGTTATTGAAGAAAGGAGAAGGGAAAAAAGAAGAGAAAGGGAGAGAGAAGAAAAGAAAAAGAAAAAAGGAAGATTGATTCTAAGTTTGGTACACATATTGTATGATTTGTTCGGCTTCCTTCCATATAATTGTCTTTTTTTCTGTCTTTTTTTTTCCTTTTTTTAACAAGCCCAAAATCCGTAAATGAAAAGTTGTATTTATTCCATAAATGCTATTGATTACTATGACATAGTTATTATGGAGTGCCAAATATTGGTTTGATTATTTCCATGTTGTTTAGTTGATTGTGTAATTTATATACAAAATAATACGGTGGTCGACCCAAGAAAGTCCGGGTTAAAAAAAATCCAATCCAATCCAGTACAATACAATACAATACAATATAATACAATACAAAACAATACAATACAACATGTATCATCATCATTTCTCTCACCTGTGGCCGCACTCTACAGACAGCCCCAACAACCTGTCCACCCGAGTCCTACAGATCCCCGCCTCTCGGCCGCTGACGTCACCACCACCACCAGCACCACCACCTCCTCCTCCTCCTCCTCCCCCCTTTCCTCCCTCGCCCTCGTGACGCTGCTGCAAGAAGGAGTCGTCGACGTGACGCAGCAGTGACGTCAGCGTGTCTCGGCAGCCTGACGTCACGGCGTGACGCAGCACCAGGCTGCACTCGGGCTGAAGGTCGGAGATGGCGCTGGAGGAGGAGGAGGAGAAGTGAGCGCTGAGCACCGCGTTGAGCAGGCTCAGCTGCCGGCTGCGCGCGCACCACTCCAGTGACGTCATGGCCACCTGTTTGGAGGCGTTGGGGTCCAGGACTGCGTCGTTGACGCTGATGTCGTTGTTGTTGTTGTTGTTGTTGTTGTTCATTGTTGTTGTGGTGGTGGTGGTGGTGGTGGTGGTGATGTGACGTGTTCGTGCGTGCGTCACGTTGTGTGACCGTGGAGCCTGAGAAACACACACACACACACACACACACACACGCACACACACACACACACACACACACACGCACGCACGCACACACACACACACACACAGAATTTCAGTTTCAGTAGCTCAAGGAGGCGTCACTGCGTTCGGACAAATCCATATACGCTACACCACATCTGCCAAGCAGATGCCTGACATACAGCGCAACCTAACGTGCTTAGTCAGGCCTTGAGAAAAAAAAGGGTAAATAAATAATAGATAAATACATTAAAAAAAAAAAAGAACTACTACTAATAATGATAATAATATGTATAAGACACAAAAACTTGATGAAGTCAACTATAAGCGTACATAAATAAATAAATGAATAAATAAATAACAATTTTTAAAAAGTAATAATAATTTATAAAAAAAAAAAAAAAAAAAAAAAAATAATAAATAAGTTAAAAAGACAACAATGATGATAAATAAGCAAATTAAATGTAAAACATGCAGACTGGCACACATTCACACATACACACACATATGCATAACAGATATCCACCAAACATGCAGTTTCACAGATATGAAAGCACAGTCAAATACACATAAACGTACATGAGCACACACACACACACACACACACACACACATTACCCTGCACCCTCTCTACCCACCTCCTCCACACACTCATTTCTAGGCTAGCTTCCACGGCACACACACACACACACACACACACACACACACAGAGAGAGAGAGAGAGAGAGAGGCACACTTACGTAGATTTCAAGAGGATCTCCAAAACCACATACACACTAAAAAAACTAAAAAAACAACAACAAAAAACAACCAAAAACTAAGTTTCATTTTTCATCCAGATTGTTTTTTTAACAACATTCTACGGGGTTTGTTTTTGTTTTTTGTTTTGTTTTTGTTTTTTTTGGGGGGGGGGGTTCTTGTATCCATTTTCTGTTTTTACCGGCTCATATTTCATGATTTTTTTAAATTTTATTTAAAAAAATTTTTTTTTTTTAAACGTTGATATTTTTGTTTTGACTTATTATATTCTAAATTCCTACTCTTCACATTTTGGGCGTGCCCGGAGACTCGAACTCACAGTCTTCTGATTGTGAGAACGGCGATCACCCAACTGAGCCATGCAGGCACCCGATGAATACGGCCAAAAAGATGTTTTTATCATGATGAACTGTGTTCAGTGTGCAAGAAGCCAAGCAAATGGAATGGCGAGAATGATGGGGGTGGGGGATGGGTGGCGAGAGAAGTGGAGAGAGAGAGTAACAGGGAAAAAAAAGAGACAGACGGACAGACATATAGACAGACATAGGGAAGAAACTCAGACAGTGGAAATAGCAGAGAAAGTTTTATTTCGATAGTCTCCCATATATGAACTGGAGATAGTCCTCCCGTTTACTGATTCTCTCTTTCTCTCTCTCTCTCCCCCCTCCCCTCTCCTCGCCCCCCCCCCCCCAACCCCCCAAGAAAAACACACACACACAAAAAAAAAAACCCGACCCTGTTCTCTATCCATTCTCTCATCCCTTATCCCCATGAAAAACATATAACATAAACAGTAGGGTCTGTATACGTGCATATTACACACACACTCTCACACGCACGCAGACACACAGTTTCAGTTTCAGTT
>NC_134889.1:29820600-29828100 GCF_041734735.1 Babylonia areolata
TGATCCCAGGGGGCTGATTGAACGTTTCTCATGTTACATTGTGCAGATGACTGTGAAATTCTGTTGTTTCTGAACGAGGTGCACGGCCCATAGGACATCAAAATCAAGCTGAACATATAAAGGCATGAAGCAGTATAGATTAGTTTTTAAAAGATTTAATCTTGAGAGAAAACAAGATGTAGTTTGTGTTTGAGAAAAGGAGGGTTACATATTCTAGATGATGAAAAAATTGGCACTATGGACTGATGGAGTGAAGGTAACTAATGCTGTATAAGGTATCTGTAGTATGATTTTTAACGCAACTAAGCTTGGAGTTTGACAAGGACAGTAGACAGCAGAATTTGTAGAAAGGGAAGAAGGGGGTATAGAAAATCTTAATGATGTTTACGTAAGTAGGCTCATATATTCATATATATTTGATTGGAAACTTTGTCTCTTTGATACTCAAATGAGAAGCCAATTGAATAAACAGACAGTGCCGAAATTTGGGTATCTTTCGTGTGATAACCAAGATTTTAGGAAAAGATAGCATAATGTCGAATTAGCTATGTAAAACAGTTTTTTATTAAATGTTCCAATTACATGACTTCAAAACTACTGTATATTATATGGAGAAACGTATGTGTAGATACCCCTTATACATTAAATCATGTGTGAAGATGAGAATACAATATTGATTAAAATATAAGGCTGACCCACATCGCGATCTTACGTAAGGGGATGGGCAGGCGTATGAAAGTTGTTAGTTGAAATGAAAAAGGCATGAAGAGAGGGAAATGGATATTACTTGGGTATATATTTGTAAAGAGACATTAAACTGTAAAATGGATGTGCGGATTGTTGTGATGTGTGCAGGGAGATGGATGTGTAGAATGATTGTGAGTTTCAGAATTCAAATAGATATGCTGAAATGGCTGTCATATCAACAGAACACAATGGCAGCGGAGTAAAGATGGAAAGCACTGAAAATATAGATGGTTTTATAGTATTAAAAAGTATATTTTCAAAACAGAAAAATAATATCACTAGTCGTGTACAAACGAGTGCACCGAAACACAGATCTCGCCAGATTTAAGAACACGAGAATCGAGTTGGTACTTAGTGTGAAATGCTTATGAAAAGTTAGTTTCACAGACGTTGAGCTGCCTCCGTTATTGCTCTCCCCACTTTCCCGACAGTGCGGGGACATTCAAGGGAGGAATAGAAAGTGTACATATTTTAGTTTATTTGTGTAAAGCTTATGACAGATATTCGATAAAAAATGTGTTGTATTTGAAAACAAAACTTTCAGAAAGTTGAAGATTATTTTGGAGTGCGTAATTGTTAAATTCAGGAACGTGTCACCGTACAGTCCACTTTGCAAGAATAGAGGTTGCAAAGCGATTAGACATGCGACGAAAAAAAACGCAACAAGTAATAAAAATGAGTATCGGAGTGTTGCTCAATTATTGAAAAGTGAAATCTGTGTTGTCAACTCTCCTAGGAAAATATTATCGTTATACATATTAGTATATGTTTTGTGTTTTTAGTTACTCTCTCATCACATATACCATTACTGCTTTGAAGTGGGAAATTGTTAAGATACGAACCTGACACTTGTTGCCGCAGATTGATTGAAATTTCGTTTGGAGTTTGGCGTTTTGCATCACATAATATTACTATTGATATGTCGATGTTGTAATTTTTATTAATGAACACTCCCCATGTCAGAGGGGCTGTGAAAGCTCTAAACATGTAAGTGTTGCAGGTGCTTTACATTTGTTTCATGTTCTCTCTCTGTACTCCCTCGCCTCACGCTGCTCGGTCTGTCCCCATACTTCATCCTCTCTGGCTCTCCCATCCCTCTCTCTCGTCCCTCTCTCTTCCTCCCTCCTCTCTCTCTTCTCAGTCTGCCCGGTCTCTCTCCCTTCCTATCCATTCCCATAGCCCGCTCTCTCTCTACTTCTGCTCCCGTCTCTCTCTCTCTCTCCGCTCTACTCTCTCGGCTCTCTGTACGGCTTTCTCTCTCGCGTCTCTCTGTTGACTCTCTCTCTCTCTCTCTCGTCTTTTAGCTACTAGTCGAGCCTCTCTTCGTCTGGACTCTCTCGGCCTCTTCTCATCTCCTCCTACTCTCTTCCCTCCCTCCTCCTCTCCATTCGGCCTTGCCCTCCTCTCCACTCTCTCCTCCCACCTCTCGTCCCTCGCTCTCTCTCAACTTCCTCTCTCCCTCGCTCAGACGCCTCCCTCTCGCTCTTGTTCCTCCGATCTCTACTCCGTGCCCCCTCTCTCTCCCTCCCTCCCTCTGCTGCTCTCTCTCTATCGATGTCGCGGGCCTATCTCTCTCTCTCTCCCTCCTCTCTCTCTCTCTCTTGCTCTCCCTCCCCTCTCGTCTTCCTAACCCTCTCTCTCTACATCTCGTGTCTGCTAAGATGGCTGCGGCACCGCTCTCTCACTAGTCTCTCATCCCTCTCTGTCTTCACTCCCTCTCCCTACTCTCTCTCTCTCACCGTCTCCCCCTCATTCTATCTCTCTCTTTACTCCTCGTCGCTCTCGACTCTGACCGAGCTCTCCTGTTTCTTCTCTCGTACTCTCTCTCTTTCCTCCCCTCTCTCTCTCTACCGTCCGGTCGCTCGTCTCATCCCTCGATATGTGCTCTCTCTCTCTCTCTTCACTTCGCAGCGTTCCTGCTCCGCACACATGCACAGGGATTGACGCCTCGCGGAAAACGACACACGCCTAAAATCCCCCATCCAACTCCCACACATGACAGTGTATATGTATTGTATAGTATGTATTGCGTACGACATTAGTGTAATGTAATGTATATATGTATTTAGCATTGCATTGCGTTTATTGGGTAGTTGCCTTGCACTTGCGCATTGTGCCTATGCGCTTTCCATATGCCTTGTCTTGCATTGTAATTGGCATTGCCTGAGAATTATAATCACATAATAGTTTGCAGCAATGGACCCGGGTGTATCACAAATCGCATCCAATACAGATAGAAGTAACGCGTCTGCCCAGGACGTCTAAGAAGAATCTGCGCGCTGGTTCACGAATCACGTCCGCAGCGCGCGGTATGTGTTCTCGCCCTCCATCCTAGACCTAGGATGGTGAGTCTGGAATGACTAGTCAGTTCGATGAGAGACATTAACTAGAGTCCCCTGATTGTGCAGTCAGCACTACGTATAATAAAACGTGCAAGGGATGAAAAAGATAAAATACGATAATTAAAAATAATCAATAATATTAAAAAAAAATGGTCGCGCGTGTAGAGTGTGTCAACGATCGCGCTCTGCGACTGGGGAGACGCCGCCCCGAATTTCACACAGAGAAATCTGTTGTGATAAAAACAAACTTGGCACACAAAAAAAATATTTAAAAAAGAAAAAAAATAGTAATATATATATATATATATATATATATCATACAGAGTCGCGAGTGTAACAGACGCGAACGCAACAATTCGGTGGTGAAGGAAACGACTCGCATAAATAAATTCCTTGTTGGCTGAGCATGGCAATGTTGGCATACCAATTGGCCACCGGTGCACGGATGCAATCATGCTTCATGCTACCGTGCCGCTTGGTCGTGGTTCAGCTAACTGGGATGTCCATGCCAGCTGGGCTGGTGTGAGGAGGGGAGGAGCAGGCGAGGAAGAAAGAGTACGCGGGTGAGGAAGGCGGGAGCGGCGGGGGAAAACTGGGGGGGGGGGGGGGGATTCCTTACGTGTGTTTTTTGGGATTACAAGGAGATAGACTACCCTGCTGTCCTTTTGAAGAAGATTAGTTTTTTTAGCGACACAGGGGGTTGGAACTTCCTACTCCTCAACACACAGTGTGCAAGACAAAGGAAAGAGGACCCGCCGCTTTTTTTTTTGTGGGAAAGGTTAGTCACCATCCTGCATTCTTGAAATACTTTATTTTTTTCTTTCTCTTTCTTTTGTTTTCGGTTTCTTATTTTTGATTTGCTCTTCTTATTTCCTTTTTTTTGTTCATCTTTTCCTCCTATCCCTCTCGCCAGCTCGAATAGGCACATGAGGGTCAGTCTTGTTAAGGCTCACATGTTACAGGACATAGGGAGATCACCACTGTACATCCAGCAAGGAGTAAAACTTCAAACATCACCCAACAGCTAAATCTCTCTCTCCTTCTGGTGCTTCGGGGTCTCTCTCTCTCTCTCTCTCCCCCCCATGTTCTTCCTCCTCTCTCTCTCTCTCTCCTCCGCCGATCCCGCCCAATAGCACTTTCTCTACTCTTTCTGCTCGTCTCTCGTCCATTCTCTCTCTCTCTCGTCTCGTCCGCCCTCTCTCTCCGGGTCTCTCACTCTCCTCTTCACTGTTCCTCCCCCCTCTCTGCTCTCTCTCTCTCTCTCCCAATCCCCCCCGCTCTCTATCTCTCTCATTTCTTTCTCTCTGCATCTCATTCTCTCTCTCCTCACTCGTCCATTCGCTTCTCCCTCTCTCTACTACTCTTCTCCATCTCCTCTCTCTCCTGTGACTCTCTCTCTGTCTCCTCTCTGTCTCTCACTCTCTCGCTCACCACAGCCTCGTCGGCTACTTGGTGATACGTCTCTCTCTTATGACTGATGAGGAAGTTGCGTCTTCAGCACATCCGGTTATTGCACCGTGATGCAAGTCATGCTTCATGCTCTGTGCCCTTTTCGTGGTGGTCAGCTAATGGGTTTGTCCATGCAGTGGGCTGGTGGAGGAGGGGAGGAGCAGGCGAGAGCAGAGGTACCTTGGAGGCGGGGGGCGGGGAGGGGGGGGGGGCCCTTACGTGTGTTGTTTGGACAAGAGATAGATAGGGCCCTGGGCTGGTCTTTTGAAAGATTAGTTTTTAGCGACAGGGGGTTGGAACTTCCTACTCCTCACACACAGTGTGCAAGAAAAAGAAAAGGACCGCCGCTGAGTTAGTCACTCCTGCATTCTTGAAATACTTTTTTTTCTTTCTTTTTTCTTTCTTTTTTGTTTTCTTCTTTTTCCTTATTTTTCTTTACGTTCTATCTATCTCTCTCTGTGTGTGTGTGTGTGTGTGTGTGTGTGTGTGTGTGCGTGTGTGCGTGTGTGTGTGTGTGTGTGATGGAGTCTCCCGTCGGATCGACGGACGAGTAGGCAGCAGGCAGGCTTATCTTTCGGTGTGTGTCCTCATATGAGAGAAGAGTCGATTCTGGATGCGCAGCACTTCCCACAGGTGTTGCAAGGGGAAAAAAAACGTCTCCAGAAGTTGAACCCTGCTTCCTTCGTTCACGCTTCTCCTTAACTCACTCAGTACGGCCAGTCCTCTGTTCTCCTCTACACAGACCCCTCGGATGTCCAATGGGTGTCTGAATGACCCAACCTTTAGCTTCCGTCGTCAGAATTGTGGTCTTCTTTGTCAATATTCACCTCTTCAGTATAAGAGCCTTCCGCTTGCAATATTTTGATGATTATAATTGGGGTGAAACGCTGTTAACGTCGTCTCTTTTGCCGTTCGTATGGAGAGAGTTAATGGCCAGCGACCCAGAGGTAACTACTGCATTCCGGTGTTGACCAAGGGGGTGGGGTGGGGTGGGAGAAGAGTTGGAAGTGGTGGGTGGTAGGGTTGTTGGGGTGGTGGCGGTGGCGGTGGTTAGGGGGAAAAGGAGAGGTGGTGGGGTGGTGGGGATCGAGTGGGTGTGTGTGTGGGAGGGTGGGAGGGCTAGGGGGGGGGAGAGTTTGGAGTAAAAGGGAGAAAAGGAGAGGTAGTGGTGTGTGTGTGTGGTGTGTGGTGTGTGTGTGTGTGTGTGTGTGTGTGTGTGTGTGTGTGTGTAGGTGTATGATCTTGTTGACAGTGGTGTTTAAGATTAGTGCACAGGGGGAATCAAGGGTGTGTATGTGTGTCGGTGTGGGTGTGAGTGTGGGTGGGGGGAGGAATAGTGTTGGGCTGGCAGGTGGGGATTGGGGGGGGGGGGGGTGCGTGCTCAGGAAGAGGTTGGGAGTGTACGGGGGGGAGGGGGGAGGGGGGGGCGAGGGGGGGGGCGAGGGTGGGGAGGTGAGGGGGTGAGTGGGGGGGGGGGGGGGGGGGTCATTCGAGTCAACAGAGCAAGTCCGATTTCTCTCTTAGTCTCCGTTATTGTTCCGTGGTAACTACACTGATCGGTAGCGCTTGACACACGCGGACCACCCCCACCCCCTCCCCGCCCACACCCCCCAGCCCACCTCACCCTCCACACTACGAGGCCCACACAACCCTCCGCACCACACACCCCTGCACACCAAAAAAAAAATTAAAAATGTGGCGTCTGGTCATTTGACTCACTTGTTATGTATTCGACCCATTACTCGCATGTTGCACCAATACTCATCTAATGCCGATCATCAGCAATCTCTCTCCATCACTCCTCGGGTCTGCATCTCACACAAGACAACCTCAGCCACCCACACTTCCCGCCCCGGGCCAGAGCAACACACAAACGTACACACACACGAGACGCACGCGAGCAGGGCCGCACACCTACACACACACACACACACAACACATCACACACTCGCGCGCGCAGCGCACAAACACAACACATGTTGAGCACACCCACACCACACACACACTCGCCCACGGCGGCGCACAACACAACACACAAACACACCACACACACACAGCGACACCACAACACGAAACCACCATCACACTCGCGGTGCTGGCGCGGGCGCAGCTACACAAACAGCGTCGCACACCGGCCCACATCACACAATCACAAGACCCACACACACACATACACACATTGCACACCCAGCACACACACGTCGCGGTCGCGCGGCACGACACAAACACACACACACACAAAACACACAACACATACACACACACACACCGCACGTCGCAGACGCGCGCACACACAAACACACACGCACACACCACACACACACACACACAGTTCAAACACAGCAACACACACACGGCGGCGCGAGCCGGTCGCACACACACCCAGTACAACACACAACACACACAAGGAACACACACACAACACACACACAACAATCATTCCATCGAACGAACCATTCGAACGACATCATCCTTGCCCATTTTGACCCTCACCCCCCCCCCCCTCTCTCTCTCTCTCTCTCTCTCTCTCTGTCAAACACACACACACACACACACACACACACACACACTCACACACACACACACACATACTCACACACACACACACACACACACACACACACACACACACACGCACACACGCCACAAACACACATACTCACACTCACACACACACACACACACATACTCACTCACACACACACACATACACCCACACATACACACACACACGCATACACACACACACGCGCGCGCGCGCACACACACACACACGTACACACGCACACACACACACAAACACACATACTCACACTCACACACACACATACTCACTCACACACACACACACATACACACATACACACACACACACACACACACACACACACACACACACACACACACACACACACACACACACACCAACCATTCCATAACCGAACCCTCAACCAATAATTTC
>NC_134889.1:29835600-29843100 GCF_041734735.1 Babylonia areolata
TACAATGGGGAAGGGTGGATCGGTGAGGTTGCATATAACACTGTGTTATCCATAGCAACAACGACAACAAAAACAAGTACAAACTGAATGAATATATACTTAAACAATGTGCCCATCATATAGACATTTGTTTTTATATAGTATTTCACCATGCTTGATCACTGACTGCAGATTAACTTTTTCCTTGTATTGATAGCATGGAAAATATATCTTGATACATTATGTCTGTGATTGAAATTTGTTGCTCCTAGTAACACATGCAAGGGGAGTCTAGCCGATTCTTTTAATATTCTCTTTCTTAAATCTTCATATACGATGCAGTCGAATAAAAAGTGCTGCTCGTTCTCAACTTCATCCCTACAAAATGGGCATGCTCTGTCCTGATCTGAATGACTGTATCGATGTACATTGTTGTTGAGTGGTAGAACGTTGAATCTTGTTTGTGTAATAGCAACTCGGAAACAATATGTATCCATATCCAAAATATATCTCTCTTTTTCAAAGACAGTCTTAAAACGATCTATAAATGTCATATCTATCACGGTCTCTGACAGCACCAGTCCATTCTTGGATGAACATATCAGCAAGTCTCTGTTTGAATAAACCGTGGAACATCTTCACATTCCCTACATCTTGTTGCATCCAAACAATACTAAAACCAGTTGAACATAAAATTTCTCTAACATTTGACACCCAACAGTGTTTTCCTGATCTGTCTAGTTCTAACAGCATTTGATATGCTTTATGTGGTAACCTTCCAATATCCAATTGTAGCAATTTAAACCAAAATCTTAAACATGATACACACGAATTTACGTATAAGGGATACCTGCCCAAATCTCCATATAGCATTTTGTTAGGCGTCAGAACGCCCAGAAATCTTTTACACGCTAACAGGTGTACTTTTTCTAAATGTTCCAATCTGTCTAATCCCCATATCTCGGATGAATATAATAGTATTGGTTTAACTTTGTAATCAAAAATTTTAAAGAAAGTATTTGCAGTCATCTCCTTATACTTTTGAAATGCACTATTAAGTTGCATGACTGCCTTCTTTCCCTTCGTTGCTAGATGTAATGTACCTTTTCTTGCACTAACCATGGTTGTAAAATTAAACCCTAAGTAACAATAATCATTTACTACTTCAAGTCTTTTACCATTGTAGAACCACTTCTCATATTTCCCCCAAAACCCTCCCTTTCTGAATACCATAACCTTGGTTTTGTCAATGTTTACATTTAGCTTCATATTATTACAGCAATCCTTTAAAACATTCAACTGATTCTGAAGGCCACTAGGTGTTGTCGAAAGCAATGCTACATCATCGGCAAATAACAAAATAAATAACTCCATAATGTCTGGGAGTAACCGTACCCCGTGTTTTCCCCTTTCACCCGTATGAATAGTTAACTGGTTAATGAATACTGAAAATAGCGTTGGGCTAAACGCACACCCTTGTCTAACACCTAAGGGAGTCTCAAACATATCCGTAAGGTCGTAATTAACACGAATACATGATACCAGTGAATTATACATAGCTTTCAGTGATGCAAGGAACTTACCTTTAACGCCTTGGTTTTTAATGCAATGCAATAATTTATCATGTTTAACAGAATCAAATGCCTTTTTAAAATCAACAAAAGCAACATAAAGTTTTCTACCCTTTTTACTCAAACATTTCTGAACAGCAGCATATAAAGTGAATATTTGATCAACAGTGGAATACTTTTTACGGAATCCTGCTTGACATTCTGAAATTAAGTTATTATTTTCTAACCAAGAGTATAGTCTTACATTCAATATAGTAGTATAGCACTTTGATATAATGCTTAAAAGGGATACTCCTCTATAATTGTCTGCATTATCAGGATCACCTTTCTTATATATTGGGATGATAATAGCTTTAGACCATTCCTCTGGATAAATACATTGATCAAAAATTGAATTAAATAATTTTGTCAGAAACAACTGTACATTTTTACCACCATATTTTAACATTTCAGCAGAGATATCATCGATTCCACTAGCCTTGTCATTCTTTAGTTTCTCTATGGCTTGAATAACTTCTTCTTCTGATATAGGTTTATTCAATACGTGATCTGTTTCATCTAATATATCAACTTCAATGTCGTTGTCTTTATTTAGCTCCTCATTTGGACTTTGAAATACTTCCCTGAAATGAACCATTCAATTGTGCTAATGTTATTTGTAATCCTTTCTTTATTACCATAGCGCATACTTATTAATTCCTTCCAAAACTGTGATGAATTCTCAAAATCGTTTGCTAATGCTTCAGCCTTTTGTCGTCTAAAAGTTTGTCTTTTCGTTTTTAATAGATGTTTATACTTCTTTCTTGATTCAACATATATTACCCTATCTTCTACTTTTCTTGTTGCTCTGAAGCGATTTAACTTTCCCCTGGTTTCCTTTTTTACTTTGTCACATTCATCGTCAAACCATTCTGACTTTGTCTTTCTGTCGTTACGGCGAAAGTGAAACTGTTTAAACATGCATTCACTAGAATCTTTTAAACACTGTACAAAGACCCCTAGGGCACCATCTACATCCCTATTCAATCTGTTTGTGGCAATCGACATTCTGTTTTGGATATCACTGCTCTCCCATGTCTCAACAAATTCATTCTCTCGTTCCTTATTCCATTTAAATCTCACACTTACTTTGCCGTGATTTTGGACTGTTTTTACATACCCACCAGTAACTTTGGTATTAATTTCCACTTTCATAACAACTGGTAAATGATCGGATTCAATCGTATTTTCAACAAAAAGCGATGCGATATGGACAGACAAGAACAGGCCAATAGATACAACAAAATAATCTACAACACTTTCGCCAGAAGAGCCAATGAAAGTGCAGTTATCATCAAAACCTTTTTCACAAAGACCATTTAGTATAATACAATCAAACATATTACAAAATTTAACTAATTGATTGCCAAAATTATTCATTTGACTGTCCTCTGACAGACAGAGAGAGAGGGACAGAGACAGACAGAGACGGACAGAGAGAGAGGGGGGGGGACAGAGACAGACAGAGACAGACACAGAGAGAGAGAGGGACAGAGACAGACAGAGAGAGAGAGAGAGGGACAGAGACAGACAGACAGAGAGAGAGAGGGACAGAGACAGACAGAGAGAGAGAGAGAGAGGGACAGAGACAGACAGACACACAGAGAGAGAGGGACAGAGACAGACACAGAGAGAGAGAGAGGGACAGAGACAGACAGACACAGAGAGAGAGAGGGGGACAGACAGACAGAAAAGACAGACAGACAGACAGACAGAGACAGAGAGAAAGAAAGAGAGAGGCGGGAGCCAACGGGTGGGGAGGTGGGGGTGTGTGTGTGGGGAGGGGGGAGGGGCTGGACACTGAATACAGAAACGGATTCAGTCGCCTAAAAAACCCTACTACACCGAACAGACCACGCAGGTGACAATTTTGGAATCCACGTAGGGAGGACAGGGGAGGCTACCGCATTGCGTGACCACGTGATAAAACAGGGCGCCATTTTTGTTTTCATGTCCACCCTGGCGGCTCTCGCTGGCCTCGTCCACACACACGTACTCCGTTCTCCCCTTGTGCTTCCAGAACTCGGACATGAGGTAACCCTTGTACTGGGTGGACCACCCAGCAGGGCAGGCACGGGTGGCGGGGATCATGATAGTTGTGGCCTGGGAAGCCCGGCACACGGAGCACACGACGTCCTGCTCGTGATTGCCATCGACCAGCTCGTACTCCGCGCCGTACAGCCAGTTGTGTAGTGAGGGGGGGGCGGCGTTGTCGAGGTCTGGTTCCATCACTAGACACAAGTAGTTGGAGGCACCGCCGGTATGGCCATACCACGTACCACCGGCAACGCCTGAAACCAACCAACAAAATCATCATCATCATCATCATCATCACAGAGAGAGAGAGAGAGAGGCAGACTGACAGGAAGGGTCACAGGATCTTAAACGTGCCTAAGCAGAGCCTTTGGTCACCCGTGCCCGTAAAGGGCCGCAGAGATATTGCCCAAGGATCAACTGATGAAATGATCACAAAACGAAACAACTTCATTATTCCATAGCACGAACTTCCAAGCACGACAGACAGACAGACTGACAGACAGACAGGGAGAAAGAGGCAGACAGACAGAGTCAAATACGAGGCCGGCCCCCCTCAGTTCTGAAGTGGCGATCACCCTGGAGGCGCGGGTGAAAAGGCGGCAATACATGGACATCCAGGAGTCATGACCTGGGCACGGACCGGCCCCCTTAGAGTGTAAGGAGTTAAGGGCCGAAACACTTGACTGAGGAGGGCTTCTTCTCTGAAGATCTTGTACTGTCCAGCTCTCCCTAGAGTTTCTTACCACTAAGGAGTTAAGGGCCGAAACACTTGACTGAGGGGGGCTTCTTCTCTGAAGACCTTGTACTGTCTAGCTCTCCCTAGAGTTTCTTACCACTAAGGAGGTAAGGGCCGAAATACTTGACTGAGGAGGGCTTCTTCTCTGAAGACCTTGTACTGTCCAGCTCTCCCTAGAGTTTCTTATCACTAAGGAGTTAAGGGCCGAAACACTTGACTGAGGAGGGCTTCTCTGAAGACCTTGTACTGTCCAGCTCTCCCTAGAGTTTCTTATCACTAAGGAGTTAAGGACCGAAACACTTGACTGAGGAGGGCTTCTTCTCTGAAGACCTTGTACTGTCCAGCTCTCCCTGGAGTTTCTCATCACCGCTCACAACTCACCAGAATAGACCAGAGATGTGTTGTTCGGGCAAGTAGTCCGTCCCCACCTCACGAAAGTGGACCCTGTCATCAAAAGACACAAACCCAGGTGTCTCATCTTAGGCCCATGTGTATCAAACAACAAAAACAAACATACAAACAGAAATCTGTGCGATATGTTTCTTCTAAGACGTAGAGTGTTGGTCAAGTGGTAACGCGTCCGTCTAGGAAGCGAGAGAATCTTGAGCGCACTGGTTCGAATCCCATAGTCGCTAGTATTTTCTCATCCCCTCCATTAGGCCTTGAGTGGTGGTCTGGACGCTAGTCATTAGGATGAGACGATAAACCGCGGTCCCGTGTGTAGCATGCACTTAGTGCACGTAAAAGAACCCACGTCCACTAAAGAGTTGTCCTCGGCAAAATTCTGTAGAAAAAATCAACTTCGATAGGAAAACAAAATTGCAGGCAGGAAAAAAAAAATGGGTGGCACTCTCAGTGTAGCTATGGAGAGCAGCCCGATTTTCACACAGAGAAATCTGTTGTGTCTAAAAAGAGTAATACAATACAATACAATACAATACAATACAATACAATACAATACAATACAATACAATGCAGATAATTTTCTTCAGTGCCTTGAACAGTTGAACATATTTTCGATCAAGGTGACCACTCCTCTTGTTCTCATCCTCTGGTGGTCTGTGGTCTTCGCTCAGATCACTAATGTAACATCGGTGCATAACGGGCGTGTTTGTGCTTCCACGGCCCACTGGAATACTGGGATCTTTAACGTGCGTGTTTGAACAAACATCTGCATGTGTATTCACACAAGAATGGGGAACAACAAGGCACTAGCAAGACAACACTGGGATTGAGGCTGGGACCCTCAGATTGAAAGTCCTAAACTCTAACCTAACCACCCGGCTATCGCGTCAGTCAATCTGGAATCATAATCTGAAGGAAAAAAAGCAATTTTCAAATTAAGTCAATTTATAATAAATAAATAAAAGAGAGTATATTTTGCCAAAAGAAATATGAATCGACCATTCATTTTGTGTAAGACAGTGCCAAATATCTAATTTTCGGTACTTTATCTTAATAAAGTCTCTCTTCCTGAAATTCGTATGAAATCAAGTCGTTTCCTAATCAAGACAGCTGCTTCCCTCTTGTTGTTTCCTTTGTTCGTTGGTTGGTTGGTTGGCTGGTTGGTTGGTTGGCTGGCTGGTTGGTTGGTTGGCTGGCTGGTTGGTTGGTTGGCTGGTTGGTTGGTTATCGGGTGGTTTGTGTTTGTTTGTTTGTTTGGTGGTGGTGTTTCACAACTTCTTCAGTTGAACCACCTACACACAAAACAAACAAAACTGCAGGCAGAAATAAGATACAAAAAGAAGAGAAAAAGGGTGGCGCTTTCAGTGTAGCAATGCGCTCTGCCTGGGGACAGCAGCCCGAATTACACACAGATAAGTCTGTTGTGACGGAAAGATGCAATGCAACACAATACAATACAAAACAAGAGAGGCAAGGCCTTCAAGACTCACTTGTGATACACTTTTTTTTTTTAATCAAAAATCTAATCGTTAAAATGTGTTCTGTATTTGTTATTATAAAGCTTCGCGTTTAAAAAAAAAAAAAAAAAGTTCTAACCAGATTCGAACCCCGCGTGTTCGTGTGAGAAGAAACTGCCTTATCCATTACACTATCGTGGCCCCTTAACTGACGTTCTAAAATTCACAGTTAAAAATTGTAAACCATGCGAGTTAATACCTTGAACTGATCACGATGAAACGAAAAAATTTCTAGTTTTGACTTTTCTCAAAATTAAGTCCTTTTCACTTCTTACGACGTTTAGAAGTACTTGCACTTGGCTCTACATGTTATTAGTTTAACAAAATACTAAACTTTCATATCAACTTTAAAACTATAAAACTAGAATGAACATAAAAGAGAAATTGAATCGACCGTGTCATACTACATTCCCGGCGGGTGTAACTAAACTCGTACATCCATCTAGATCTAGTGAAAACGGCTAAATGTTGCAGTGTGATTGCGGCGATAGCCATTAAAAAGAATTTTTTATTGCCCTTAAAGATTTTTTGAATGCCCAAGATACACCAGAATAATATGATTTAAACAGCGTTCTCACTGCGAATACCGGAATTGATTTATCGCCCTTTAAAAAAGTACGTTCAAATGTTCAATTTTAGAACGTCAGTTAAGGAGCCACGATAGTATAATGGATAAGGCAACTAGTTTCTTCTCACCCGAACACGCGGGGTTCGAATCTGGTTAGGGCTTTTTTTTTTTTTTTTTTTAAACGCGAAGCTTTATAATAACAAATACAGAAAACATTTCAATGATCAGATTTTTTTTTTTTTTTTTTTGTGTATCACAAGTGAGTCTTGAAGGCCTTGCCTCTCTTGTTTATTTTTTTTGTGCCCAGCCCAGAGGTGCAATATTGTTTTAAACTAGATGACTGGAAAGAACTGAATTTTTCCTATTTTTATGCCTAATTTGGTGTCAACTGACAAAGTATTTGCAGAGAAAATGTCAATGTTAAAGTTTACCACGGACACACACACACACACACACACACACACACACACACACACACACAGACAACCGAACACCGGGTTAAAACATAGACTCACTTTGTTTACACAAGTGAGTCAAAAAAAGGGCACCGCTGTCAGTGTAGCAACGCGCTCTACCTGTGGAGAGCAGCCCGAATTTCACACAGAGAAATCTGTTGTGACGAAAAGATGCAATGCAATACAATACAAT
>NC_134889.1:29848100-29850600 GCF_041734735.1 Babylonia areolata
CGCAGACAGGCCAGGAAAAGCAGGGCCAGCAAGTCCCCGACAGCCGCCACCATCCCCTGTCCACACTGCGTCAGAACCTTCCGGGCGCGGATTGGCCTGACCAGTCATCTGTGCACCCACAGAGCCCAACCCACCCACCCCCAGGATGACTAGATGGTCCTCGTCGATCCCGATGGACGAACCACACACACATTGGCTGAGTGAACGTGACGTCACTCAGATATCAGCCATTGTGTAGAAGTGACAAAGGGGGCAACGACAACAGCTTTCTAAAAACACTTACAGTGACTAGACGTTAAACTGAAGATAATACACAACAAACGAGCAACAACGGTTTGCTTTGTTTTTTCATGACTGACACCATTTTCACACAACTGATACCAACAGTGTCCCTGGAACCCCCACCCCCCACCCCACACCCACACACACCCACCCCACACCCACACACACCCACACCCCAAACCCCTACCACCTTCCCCTCCCCTACCTCTCCTTCCTCCCACTCAATCACCCTATCGACCCCCCCCCCTTTCACCCCGCCCCCTCGCCCCCCACCCCACCCCTCATGTTCGTCAGTCACTGAAGGGATGGCGCCTCACTTTTTTAATTTTTATTATCAGGCATTAATAGACGTTAAACTGAAGAACACACACACACACACACACACACACACACACACACACACACACACACACACACACCTCCACACCTCCACACCTGCAGCCTCCCTCCCCCCATTCCCCCCACTCCCCCCCTTCCACACACACACCTACACTCACCCCAGACACTCGCTTGTCTAAAATTCACAAGACATGAATAGATATCAAACTGAAGAACACACACACACACACACACACACACACACACACACACACACACACACACACACACACACACACACGCACGCACGCCCCCCCCCCCCCTCCCTGGCCCTCCCAACACCCCCCACCCCCCACCCACCCCCACACACACATTTACACTTCGCAAGCAAGTAATTCACAATTCCCTGAAACTTACACGCCGAAAGACCTGAACAAAAAAACAAAAACCCGAAAACAAAGCACCTTGAAATGAAGCAGCAGAGCTGCCTAACCTTCAGTGAACTATGTACACCACGGGGTCATTATGCTAATCCACACTGCTGGCTAATCCCTCAAACCCGGCCAGTCGAAGGCTTTCCCGATTGGTCGACAGATTATCGCATACACTTGGATGGTCAGTAGTGGTTACCAGGCGCTCTGACGGTGCTCAGGGAATATTGTGCACCCCCCCATCCCCACCCCCGGAGATATAGATATATTCCCGCACACACACACACACACTCGCGCGCACACGTGCGCGCGCGCACACACACACACACACACACACACACACACACACACACACACACACACACACACACACACACCACAAAAAAAAAGCTAAATAGCCAGACAAACAGATACACTAACAGAAGCAGACAGGTAGGTAGCTAGGTGAAGAAAAAAAAGATAATAATAATAATAATAATAATAATAATAATGAAGATGATGATGATAAAAAAAATAATAACAATAATAACCGGACTTATTAGAGAGAGTCCTACCAGAGCTGATGGGAGAGGGGCGGGGGGGGGAATCTTGAGAAGGGGGGGGGGGGTGGTTGGGTGTTACGTTAATGAATAACGTGGCACCGGCAGCACGGCACTGCAGCCACACTTTGCTGAACTTACCTGAGACAGGTGTGACTGACGGGACAGGTCTGCTGCCTCCCTGTGGAATCTGCTTTTGTGTGGTGGTGAGGATAGGTCTCCAATACGTATTGTGCGTGTTCTGTGGAAATGAGAGTTCAGAGAGGATTGTGTGAGCTTTGTAGCGTGCGAACCTGGCGTGGTTGTGTGTGTGTGTGTGTGTGTGTGTGTGTGTGTGTGTGTGTGTGTGTGTGTGTGTGTGTGTGTGTGTGTGTGTGTGTGTGTGTGTGTGTTTGTATCTGTGTTGTTGTTGTTTGTCTGTGTCTGTGTGTTTGTGTGTCTGTGTTGTTTTTGTTTGTGTGTGTGTGTGTTTGTGTGTTTGTTTATTTGTGTGTGTGTGTGTGTGTGTGTGTGTGTGTGTGTGTGTGTGTGTGTGTGTGTGTGTGTGTGTGTGTGTGTGTGTGTGTGTGATTTATGTGTGTGAGGACGATAATGACAATACCGAGAATGCTGCTGTTAATAATAAAATTATGACATTAATGAAGACTATAATAACACTGCTGCTGCTGCTGCTGCTGCTGATGATGATGATGATGATGATGACGACAATAACAACGACGACAATAACAACGACGACGGGGACGATGATGACGAACACTGAACTGTTCATTCTTTAACGATGAAAACACAACCACTAACAACCACCCATCACTGTCTGCAGGTCGTCACACCACACCCTAACCCCCACACACACCCAGAAACCCCAACACCACCATGGCCACAACAACAACAACAACAACAACAACATCACCACCACCACCAGCAGTCGGG